>NC_142591.1:17061400-17361400 GCF_965207765.1 Zootoca vivipara | reverse complement strand
GGGGTCGTGCCATGGCCCTAGCCCCCTAGATCCCCCCCCCCCGTCTGGGGCTTCGGACAGAGACCATACCCCCCAGATTCCTTTAACAGAATACCCTTGAATTAGGAAGGGTAGGTGATGGCCACTACCTCCCCTCCCCTTCAACCTAATACTCCAATGCCTAACCACCAAACCTTACAAAGTTGTGATGATTCGCTATGAGGTAGGCGAAAAACCAAATGGCCGGTGCAAATTTGCCAAGCGGAAAAAATTCCTGCCAGGCCCCTTGAACAACCAAGGCGACCAACCAAGGTCCATAGCAAGGTCAAGAAATAAAGAGCCTGACCTAAGGAAGGGAGGGCGGGAGAACTGACCAACCAGGGGGGAAACAGGGGTGAGTCCTCAGCCAGGGGCAGTTTAAAAAGCCCATGCCATGCCCCCGGAAAGTCCGGGTTGGACGGCCTAAGGAAGATGTGGCTGAGGACCAACCAATGGCGCAGGGGCTATCCCGCCCCATGTGCGTGGGGAGGGCTTGCTCCCAGCCCGCAAAGTCATCTCCACGGGAAGAGGAAATGGCTTTTCCATCAGAAGGGAGAATCATAGAATAGTAGAGTTGGAAGGGACCCCAAGGATTATCTAGTCCAGCCTCCTTACAAGGCAGGGATATGCAGCTGTCTCATATGGGGATCAAACCTGCAACATTGGGGGAAACAAAAGACAAGCTTGGCAAAGCCTCTATAACACATTGGGCAATAGATATAGGACATAATATAGATTTCAATCTCTGGGGGAAACTTTGGAAGAGTGATCAGAAGTTTACAGGATGTTCTTCCTTGAAGGAGAACTACCTGAAAATGATGTACCGATGGTATTTAACTCCGAGTAGACTTACTAAGATGTATAAGACTGAATCAGATAAGTGCTGGAGATGCAATGAGGCTGAGGGTACGTTCTTTCATATGTGGTAGACCTGTAAAAGGGTAAAAGAGTATTGGGAAATAATTCATAATGAATTTTTTAAAAAATTAAGTACTTTAAAAAAAACACAGAGTCCTTTTTTGTTGGGGATAATTCAGACAAAAATTTCAATGTGTCACAAAAGGTTATTTATGTATGCCACTACTGCAGCCTGTGTTTTGTTAGCCCCAAAATGGAAAACGAGCAAGGTCCCAACTAAAGAAGAATGCAATGAGTTTATTGAATGTATGGGGGAAACTGTGTACACTTGAAAACGTTGGCAACATTAAGATAAATTCAACAGTGTAAATAAATTTTGATGGATGTAATAATGGAGATATTAATAAATAATGAAAGGAGAAGGGAAGTCATTGATATTTTAATGTTGGCTAAATGAATATTCTAAAATGTAAAACAGAAAATTCAAATACGGTATATATATATTAACCTGGAACCTTGGCATTTTCAGCACCATGCTCTACCCAGCTGGGCTATGCAAGCTCAAAGATAACCAAAGTTATGGAAGGGATATGGGGAGAAGTGTTGAGCTTCAGCTTTTAGGGAGGGCTCCTGGGTGGGCATGGAGCAAATCTGTTCAATTTAGGTTCATCCATTAATGTATCATAGTCACGTAGAACCTATCTATAGTACAACAAGAAGTTCAGCAATAGGCAGCTGCCAAAGGTTTGATTGACCACTAAGCCTGACTTTAGCAAAGGAAGTTGCATTCTAGGGATTCTATTACCATTGTGAGCTAGCGTTGCCAAAGAAGCTAACAGACAAGAGAGCACAGGTTCAAGTTCCAATTTGATAATTTCCTAATAAATATTTTAGGAACAAATAAAGACATGTCTTTGGGATGCAGCGCTTGACCCTGTATATCCAATGTGGCAAAAAGAAGAAGAAGAAAAAGAGGCCACCTTCCATTTCATTAGTCCTTCCATTGACACTGGCTTTGTATTCTGCGTTGGGTTTTGCTGGAACTTTGCATCCCAGAAACTCTCTCTATTAGAAAGTTTGCTTCTTGTCATGTTGTATTTCTTCCGATGCATATGATGTCCTCTTTTGCCATTTAAAGCACCCTGGGGAACTAGTATTCCACCATTTCTGTGGTTTCAAAAGCGGCCTTTGCATTAGCCTTTAAGTGCCTCTTGGTAACAAGATTAATAAAACACTGGGTTACTTGTAAGTCAAATCAGGTGGAAAACATTTCAAGTAAGGACTGCAGTATTTAATATCTAAGTGCCAATGGTGCAGATCCCCTAGTCTACATGATGAATGTTCTCAAAGACCTTAAATACAAACGTTAAAGGTAAGGGTAGTTGATGAGGGGCAGAGGAAAACACGTTTATCTGCACAATTCATTTTCCCCAAGCATTTCATGCTGAATATATTTTACCAAGCTCTGATTAGGTGACAATTTCTAGATAACCTTTATACTTGCCACATCAGCTGTTTGCTAACCAATTTGCTGTAAGATTTTACAGCTATTCTGCCAGGAACAATGTGAAATCTAATGCAAACAAAGGGAACACTTTTAGCCTGCAATTATATATATGTAACTGTATTGCACTCTCTCTCTCTCTCTCTTTCTCTCTCGCTGTTTCCTTTTAAGATTTTGGATATGCCCAGACGAGGGATGAGCTGGTATAAACAGCTTGGCTTCACGTTCCACTGAAGACTATCTAGAGCTCAGTTGAAGGCAAACTGTCCAACTTGAAGCCAAAGGCACTTGAGAAAACAGTCAGCAGAGGAGAACGATGATAATACAACAAGGCTTGCTGGTGGTACTACTCTGGGTGTGCCTGCTCCACCCCTGCTTAACAGCAATGGTATTCAGCAGGACTACAGACCAGCAGCCCAAAAGTTTTGCTGCACGTGGAATAGGGAATGAAGGAAAAGCTCTGCACCGCCAGAAGCGAGGCTGGATGTGGAACCAGTTCTTCTTGCTGGAGGAATATACCGGCTCGGATAACCAATATGTAGGCAAGGTAGGCAATATGTATATCTTCTCCTATTCTTCTTATGCATTGCAGTGATTTAATGGTAGGAAATTATCTTTGAGGACTTCATTCTCAAATATATAGAGACCTTTTGTTTGTTCTGTTGAAAAAAAATAAAACCAAAAGCTTTAGAAATGGGAGTATTGGATTGAAACACACATTTATCTAATGTGGATTAAAAATCGTGTGATTTTTGCATTTCTGAATTTGTTGATTTGATTTTTGTATACAAAAAGCATTTTTGAGTATGACTTATATTTTATAGTTTGTACACCTTCCTCTGGAACACCAACTACCCTTCATCTACCAACATTGACTTTTCCTCTGATGAAAAAGGTGACCCTTGCTAACAACCCCCTTTTTTTAACATGAAGTGAAAATTTGGATTAGTAATTTCATGAGTGAAAGAGTTTTATGTTCAGTTGCATAGACCTAAAAAAGGACAAAGCTTTGTTCTCAAGTACTTTCGCCTGGTTTGAAAGAAAATTGCAGCTCTGGTGTAGTACTATAGATTTCCAAGGATTTTTATAGGACCCTATCCTAAGTATTACTTATGTATCACAAACTCTGGCTGCAGTAGGTGGCCATTTCAGTGATTTAATACCTGTAGCCAAATTGCAAGTGACCTAAATTCATTAAATCTTCCCCAAGTGTGAAAATTTGTGTAGCAGCTGACATCATCCCTACCACTCCATTATGACAGCATGCCATACACTAGGAAAGCCCTGATGGGGTTCCTTGGAAAATTAATTACCCAGACTTTCATAAACGGTGGCTATCGATTACCCTGCAATGAACAGGCCACAAACAAATACAGGTGAAACTCGGAAAATTAGAATATCGTCGAAAAGTGCATTTATTTCAGTAATGCAACTTATTATTTTTAATTTTTCTTTTAAATTTACAAATGCTTTCTTTTGGAAATTCCACAGTAATAAAACAAATAGTTACAATAATACAAAAATAAACATCGCCATTACATTTCATTAATTACATTCCATTTAAAATTGACCCGCCTAACAACAAATAATTGCAATTACAACAAATAATGGTGCTGTGGGTTAAACCACAGAGCCTAGGGCTTGCTGATCAGAAGGTCGGCGGTTCGAATCCCTGCGACGGGGTGAGCTCCCATTGCTTGGTCCCAGCTCCTGCCAACCTAGCAGTTCGAAAGCACGTCAAAGTGCAAGTAGATAAATACAGCGGGAAGGTAAACGGTGTTTCCGTGTGCGGCTCTGGTTTGCCAGAAGTGGCTTTGTCATGCTGGCCACATGACCTGGAAGCTGTACGCTGGCTCCCTCAGCCAATAATGCGAGATGAGCACCGCAACCCCAGAGTCGGTCACGACTGGACCTAATGGTCAGGGGTCCCTTTACCTTTACCTTTAAAGGCTTGATGTATCTTGCTTTGCATGTCATGCATCTATCTCATATATTGGTTTCACCTTTTAAGTTGCATTACTGAAATAAATGCACTTTCCGAATTTTACGAGTTTCACCTGTACATGGTATGCTGTAGGGTTCTGAAAGGGGGTGGGCTTACAGGGAACAGCCACCCCCCCATGAAATCCAGCTCTTCGAATGGCTCGGACAACAGTGGAGGGACAGGAGACAGGAAGGAGGAAGTGAGCGGAGCAGGCCAGGGCTCAGGCAGCATACAAGAGCCCTACCTGCTGCCTGTGATATAAGCAAGGAAGGAGGGGCCAGCAGAGAGTTCCAGCGGCGAAACAGCAGAGGGGCGTCCTTTCAAATTCACCCCGGAACTGAGGCGATCAGTGGCTCGCAAACGCAGGAGGAGGAGATTTGGGGTCCCCAAACTACTCTGCTGGGGGAGGAGCCAAAAAGCGCCATTGGGAGAATCTGATAGTACTGAGTAGACATGTTTTCATGAAGCTCTTGCCTTGTAAATAACTTTCACAATAAAAGTACTAAAGACAAGATGGTTTGGAGTGTCGTTGCTCGAGGGTAGCCAGCAACCGCCCTGACAGGTTCATTCTTAATCAAATCAAAGTTTGATTTGAGGCTGAACAGACCTGGACATTGTCCCTCATGAGGTCAGTCAGGGGTACCAACTTGAAAAAAATATTGGGGGGCCCAAGTAAGCCCCACCTGATATAACTGAGCACATGACGTGGTGTGCACACACCATTTAAATGGCAATGTCCATCAACTTGGGGCGGGCAGCCTCCTCAAATGTTTTATTGTGGGGTGAAGGGACCTCGGCCCCTAGGAGTTCGCTCCTGTGATCTCAGTGAGCACCTCCATAATTCTCAGCAATATGCTTGTTTTTCTGTGCAGTACATTTAGCGATATCTGATTGGGTGAGTCAATCTGGAAAGGGTTTGCTGGAGGAGAAAGTCTGAAAACTACTACACTAGAAGTGCGGAGAGGCCTGTAGCTTACGTTACCCGAAGTCCTGTCAGTGCGTAATCTTCCATAGTAGAATGTCAGATAAAATCCATGCTTGGAAACACTCATAGATGATACGTGAGTGATTCTATGTCAGAAGTGGCCGTGTGTATCTTCCCTATGGATAAATCCCTAGATTTTGGAGATGACTCTTGCATATCGCTATCAGGAAGATCTAAGAGAAACCACTTCCAATGTTACAGTATAAATGCGCACAAACACTTGTGAGTTTCTTGTGTGCCCTATGAGGGTGCATTTCTTGAAGCAACCATAATCTGCCCTCAGGGCCATAATTATAGCATCATGAAATCTAGGAGAGGAATCTATGGGACTGTGGGAACAAGGGATTTCTTTCAGCCAAAACTCACCAGAGCTCAGCTCCGGCACCTCTCAGGTGGGCACCATTGCCAATCTTTGAGAACAAGGGAGAAGTTCATAGTGAGCTCCAGCACCTCTTTATCTAGAATAATAGCACTGGATGGAACTCCTTTGATATTTAGAATACCTATCTGGAATCAAATAGAAGGACTGGGTCCCAGCATTATGCAGAGAATATTGATGGCGTAATTATATAATATAATATCTAGAGAAATCTCTACACACATTGGCAAAAGGATATTTCAGGGGAAGAAATGACAAGTCTTTTCTTTTTTAATAATAATAATAAAAATCCAAGAACAGGTTTGAACATATTTCATGCTCCTATAAAGGTAAATGTAAAGGGACCCCTGACCATTAGGTCCAGTCGTGACCGACTCTGGGGTTGCGCGCTCATCTCGCATTATTGGCCGAGGGAGCCGGCGTATAGTTTCCAGGTCATGTGGCCAGCATGACAAAGCCACTTCTGGTGAACCAGAGCAGCACATGGAAACGCCGTTTACCTTCCCGCTGTAGCGGTTCCTATTTATCTACTTTCATTTTGACGTGCTTTCAAACTGCTAGGTTGGCAGGAGCTGGGACCGAGCAACGGGAGCTCACCCCGCCACAGGGATTCGAACCGCTGACCTTCTGATCAGCAAGCCCTAGGCTCAGTGGTTTAACCCACAGAGCCACCTGGGTCCCACTTTCATGCTCCTATAGCCTGATCCTAACCATGTTAGCAGCTCTTGATGAAGACTGTCTGGCTAAAACAGTGGTGTTCTCTTTTTCATATATTGGGTCTGTTGCTCAGCTGCGTAGACTCAACACAAAGATCAGAATTAGTTATTATAGTGGACTTGCTGCCTGGCTTTGTGCACATTTGTCACTATTTTTGCTGAGTTCGAGTAGATTCATGTTTCAAACCTACATGCAGTTGGATTTCAGCCCCAATGAGATTAGTAGAAAACTTCCAGGGAATTGTGTTTTGGTATAGGGCCACTAGACCACAAAACAATTCAAATAGTTGGGGGAGCTATTCACACAGATCTATGCCTACAAATTAGTGTGCCATTCTCATCATCAGCGACTCATTCGGAGCCATTCAGGGATAGCCAGAAGGCTTTGTGCTCCTGTGCAAATTTTCTAGCTGAGGTTATTCAAGCGCATTCAAACTCTGGCATTTGAAACAGGAGATCTCTCCTTCCTCAAACCGTTCATCTCTGTTTTTAATTAGCACAATATTTTTGCATCTATGAATGGAGATATTATATTTTATGCCTTTTGATAAGCAGCAGATTCCCTTGGAAGGGAAGAAAAATAGATAAATATGGATTTGCAATAAGTCATATAACAGTGGAAGCTGTCCTGAAAGCATTCCATTTATGCCACATTACCCTGACTAAACATCCACATTGCATTATGTTGCTTTGCTCCATAACAGACACTCAACTCAAATAACCTCACATAATGTAATGTAACATGCCATATTACATATGCTTTATTAATTCAGATAGGCCAAATTGAATGGGGGGGGGGGGAAATCATTTTGTCCTCTTTGGCTAAGGAAGCTCATAAAAAGCACTCCAGAGCTAAAACATAAGATCTGACAATGTTCAAAACACCTTTGAGGGTGAACAGCTGCTAGAGGAAGGATTTTCAGCAGGTAACAGCAGTGGAGCCCTGATCTGTGTAAGGGAGCACTTTCCAGAATCGGGCTTTTTCTTCAGATACAAGTGGCCAACAAAAGCATGATCTTTAAAAAAAATGTGTGAATACAAAATGTGTACAGTGGTACGTTGGCTCTCAAACTGAATCCATTCTGAAAGTCCGTTCGAATTCCGAAATGTTCAACAACCAAGGCGTGGATTCTGATTAGCTGATTGGCCCCAGAAACAATTCCGACAGCCGAAACAGACGTTTGGCTTCTGAAAAACCTTTGCAAACCCAAACACTTACTTCCGGGTTCGCGGCTTTCAGGAGCCGATTTGTTTGTTAACTAAACCATTCAGGAACCAAGGTACCACTGTACTTTGATCTTAAATATATTGTTAAACTATGCACTATAAAACAATTGGATAATATAGGCATAGGAGGTAGAAAATACAAGCCTTAACTTGGCCCATGCAAGGAATTTGAGCCGTTTTCTTCTTATAACATCTTCCTTATTTTTGCCCTGCCAGAAGATCACAATGTGGCTTACTCCTTTAGTGAGCCACACTTACTCCTAGGGATGGTTGCAAAATCCAAGCCATCTCTCACCACAATTGAGTGGAGTTCATGTTTGACAGCTTTAACATGTCCAATGAGGCCAATGAAGCCAAGGACCCTTGGGGAGGATTCCCACAAATGTAATAGAACTAACCACAGGAGTGCCTAAAGGATAACATATTGTGTGGAAGTGTTAATGTGTTTGTAAGTGTTCTACAAGAAGGCTTCAGTTTCCCATCTATAAAGCATATTCAGAGATAATGAGGCACTGGGGTGCAAGGAAGAAGAAAGGAAGCCGAACGTTTCTCATTCATTAACACCAAAGGAACATGGCACTAGATAGCGGCAAAATTCTCAAAGGCCACAGCTTATTTGTAAGTGAAAGTCAGTGTTAGTAATCAACAATTCTGATCAACACTTCCTACCCAAGAGCTAAAGTTGACTAACTTATTCTTCCTATTTGGCTGTTTGCAGCTTCTTTCAGAAACTTGGTTGCATGGATTTCACTTTGAGGAAAAATAACAAGAAACAAAAGCTTTTGGCTGAGGGCTTCATTTATTAACAATTATTTAGAAATATAATGCCTTTATTGTCAATGTACAATCTGTGTACAATGAAATTAACCGAGCCTCCCCCCTCCCACTCAATCTCATTGCACTCTGTGTGCTTGTCACACAACACACCAACCCTGAAAGTCAGTTGCACTTGCCTTTGTTACCAGTAGTTCTTTTTAAGGATGCTTTGCAAATTATCCCCATCATTTCCCTGGCTAGATTTTTGGATACCAAACTAACTGTATATGGAAAAGCCTTGTCAATCTTTGGGGTTCATTTGTTTGTTTTTCCTCCCCAAACTTTGTTGAGACTACTGGGCACTTTCCTGCAGACAAATATAAGGAAGTTGAATGCAATGACCACACAAAGGACAATTGTTGTCATCATGCAATCCCATCATTTATTTGTTTTGTGACTTAATCTTTTGCACATCTACTGAGAAGTAAAAGCCCACTGAGTTCACTAGGGTACATTCCTGTGTATTGGAGTGCAGTCTAAGTTACTGTGCAACGAGGAATCATTGATGATGAAATCACATCATGACTGTTTTTTGTGGGTGAATGCGCATATGCACAATGCTCACATTGGACACCACCAACTCATGGAACAATAAGGAAACAACACAAGGGGTTTTCAGGTAGATCCCTCACTGTGAGAAGTGAGGTTAAAGGGAACCAGGCAGAGGGTCTTCTCGGTAGTGGTGCCCACCCTGTGGAACGCCCTCCCATCAGATGTCAAGGAGATAAAGAATTACACAACTTTTAGAAGACATCTGAAGGCAGTCCCGTATAGGGGAATTTTTTAATGTTTGATGTTTTATCTAGTGTTTTTATATTTTGCCGGAAGCTGCCTGAAAAGGCTGGGGCAACCCAGTCAGATGGGCAGGGTTCAAATAATAAAATCACCACCATCAACGACTAAGCACTGTTGCTAACCTGGAGGTGGGGAGGTGTCAGGAAGGGCGGTGCAGTTCTGATGCAGTAGCAGAAATATCAGGCTGGCTCTGCTGGTGCATTTGCACTGCGCCAACCTCCCTGCTGTTTGGCCCCTCTCCCTCTTCTTTCCTGTAAGCAGCGGTGATTCGGCTGTCAAGAGTTCAGATGAGTACCCCCACACACTACACTGTCCGCTCCCGATGCAAACTGATATGTGCAAATGGATTTGAGGACTGTGCAAAATGTTTTTTGCTAGACCATATCCTTGCATTCATGTCCTAATCCAATGGTTTTCAAACAAGGTGTTTGAGGAATGCTGGGGTGGTTTTTTTTAGAAGCTCATTCGGTTTCTAGATAATACCAGCAACGGGCGATATGCATCTCTGAAAACAGCTTTCTCAGACCACCAATTCTTCCAGACACTGTTATTCTGGGGAACGTTTCATGTATTCTAGGCTGTCCTCTTAGCTCAATATTGAGCACATGCCCCGGACATTTTCATTCCCAAAGAGACATCCAAATAGTGCCCCCTGAAAAGTTTTTTTTAAAAAATTGCTGTGGTAGTCTGACATCATTCTTGCCTTCCTCTATCTCCCCTCTCCTGCTGCCTGAAGAAAGTTGCTTTGCCAGTGTGGTGTAGTGGTTAAGAGCGGTAGACTCGTAATCTGGGGAACCGGGTTCACGTCTCCACTCTTCCACATGCAGCTGCTGGGTGACCTTGGGCTAGTTACACTTCTTTGAAGTCTCTCAGCCCCACTCACCTCACAGAGTGTTTGTTGTGGGGGAGGAAGGGAAAGGAGAATGTTAGCCACTTTGAGACTCCTTAGGGTAGTGATAAAGGGGGATATCAAATCCAAACCCTTCTTGTTTCATGACAGAACCAGACTATTCAGCCACTAGAATACTTGAAAACCATGTTCCTCACAGATGTTTAGCATTCAGAGCTCCAGTTGGAAGGATGAGCTAAATCCTCACCCCTTCTCTTGACAGTGTGTGATCAAGTCTTGGCAGGATCTGGGTCATTCGGCCAGTTTAGGAGAAGAGGGGAAAAGTGATAAGGGACAGAACTGTTGCAGGGGGGCAGAATCAGTTCCCCAGATTGTTTGGGGTTGGTTTTGCTTTAAATGGATGGCTTGTATGCAGAGTGAATGTGCCTGTGGAGGCATATTTTTTTCTGCCTTCCACAGGGACAATCAGTTGACCCAGACTGGCTTCACGGACAGTGCTAAAGTCTAGAAGCAAAAGCTATTGTCCAAGTAAAAGATTTCAAACTTAAAGGCTGTGTAGAGTAATACAAGTCAATTAAAAAACAAAAGGGTAGAGTTCTAGAAATATGATATTCATCAGTTCAGCTATGAGTTGATTCTTTTCTTTGTAAATGAAAATCGATATATTTAAATATGCTTCCCCAGCTAATGAAAACAGTGATGAATCTGTAGGGCATATACATGTAGGAGGTATATTGGATTTTATTATTGGACTATAACTTTTATAGTAATATCTGTCATTGGATGAAGTGGGGGGGGGGCATTCCAAGAATTCATAACTGACATAGTAGATATATTCTGTTCATAAGCCTGAAATTGTGCCAGGGCAGTGTCAGAACAGCAAGTTTGAGGATTATAGCTGAACAGCACAATCCCGTGGTCCCTGGAAGGGCATCCCAGGATCCAGAAAATTCTGTGGATCATCATCTCCACAAGAGGTTTGACCCAAGAAGCCATAGTGAGGCATTCTGAGGATATATCAGGAGTAGATGGGAAGTAGTTTTTGACCCTCTAGATCAGGCATCCCTAAACTGCGGCCCTCCAGATGTTTTGGCCTACAACTCCCATGATCCCTAGCTAACAGGACCAGTGGTCGGGGAAGATGGGAATTGTAGTCCAAAACATCTGGAGGGCCGAAGTTTGGGGATGCCTGCTCTAGATTGAGGGCGCTTTAAGTTCCCCACAATGCTCCTGGAATAGGGGGAAAGTACAATAGCCGTGGGACTGGCATAGTTATTTTATTGATTGATTGATTGATTGATTGAGTTTATATATCGCCCTATACCTGAAGGTCTCAGGGCAGTTCACAGGAAAAATAGCAACATATATAATCAGAATAAAAACAACAACCCAATAACCGCCCCCCCCCTCCCAAGAGCCAAGTTTTAAAAGGGTATAGGATGTCAAACAGATCAACCAAAGGCCTGGTTAAAAAGGAACGCTTTTGCCTGGAGCCTAAAGGTTTATAATGAAAGTTCCAGGCGAACTTCCCTGGGGAGAGCATTCCACAGAAGGGGAGCCACAGAGCGGCTGGGGAAACCCAGCCAGATGGGTGGGGTATAAATAATAAATTGTTGCTGCTGTTGTTGTTGTTCTCGTGTTGCCACCTTCTGGACCTCTTGAGGAGGAGGCACACGAAGGAGGGCTTCAGAAGATGATCTCAGGGTTCAGGTAGGTTCATAGGGAAAGAGGCGGTCCTTGAGGTACTGCGGTCCTGAGCCATTTAAGGCTTTATAGGTCAAAACCAGCACTTTGAATTGTGCCCAGAAACTAATTGGTAGCCAGTGCAGTTGGACCAGGATTGGTGTAATATGCTCAAACCCCCTTGCTCCGGTGAGCATCTTGGCCACTGAATTCTGTGTTCCCATTGGGATAACTGGCAGAGTAAAGATTGTTTAAAATTGGGGTGCGGGGTGGGGAATGAAAGGAGGAAGAATGTGTGGGCGCTAACACATCATGAAGCAGTGCTAGAGCAACTGTTTTGCATAAAGAATGTGTCAAGTTAAATCCCTGTCCATGGCATCTTTAGGTGGGACTAGAAGGGACTCTCTGTCTATAAAACCTTAGAGAGCCACTGTGAGTCAGAGCGGACAACGCTAAACTAGGTGGACTTACTGGCATGATTTGTTATAAGGAAATAATCAAAGAAACTCTAGAATTGAAAAATTGAGAATCTACCATCTCTCAGTACAATTTGTAATCCTCTTTGAAAATATAGTTTTAGAAAGGACTTGAATCCTTGAATCTTATCTTGCACCAGTAGTATTTCTCAAACTTTGTCGAACTTAGTCTTTCCCCTCAACACTGATTAAGTATAGAGCTAGAAATTCCAGTTAATTTCTTATTGAAATCTGATATTTAAGATCCATTTATGAAACGTTTGCCCAAAGCGTTTTGTACATTGTGAAAAGGTATGCTGACTCTTGAGGGAAATGCTTAAAAGCAATATATTCTGCATCCTGTGACTACTCACTGACTTTCAGTGTAGGAAGCACATTTTGCAGTGCAAACATAATACCTGGCTCTAATATAGCTTAGAATCCTTTTGCCCTTCTTGCTGCCTGCCCTTAAACAGGTTTTGTGCAATAAAAGTCCTCGAGACATTTATGTGGCAGCAAAGTTGCATGACGTTATGCAGATCTCCAAAAAACGCGAGCACCATCTTGGATTATCATAGAGCCATTTCAGAATGCAAAAGAGTACACAAAAGGAAGAAGGAGAATGGACTTTGGGTGCACCTAGTTTGTTGACCAATTCAGAAAATAATAACGGAAATAGATGTGTAGATGGATTAAGAACAGCAACACACACACAGAGAGAGAGAGAGGGGGGGGGAAACAACTGTTTTAGTTTAGTTGTAACAGCTCTGTGATTATTATTTAACTGACACGAATATTTCACTACATCTGAGGTCCCCTGAGAACAGACTGTATATACATTTAAACCAGTAGTTCCCAAACTCCGCACCCCCATGGGCCTCTTGAAAATTGCCGAGAATCTTGGCGAATTGCTTAATTATTATTTTGCCTATCTATTGTAACCATTGTGATGCACCTTGCTAGCTTTCTCCGTGATTTTCAGTTGTGTCTTTATTGCTTCTTTTGTTTCTTGTGTTGTATTTTCATGTGTTACAATTTGAGCTCCAAACAATTCACTTTGTGCTATTTCTAAACATGCTGCATATCACTTGAGTGAAGCTCAATGTGTGGAAAGCCATGAGTAGTCCAGTGTTGGTAACCTGGTGTTGTTTTAAAAAAAATCTAGTGGGAAGAGGGCTGTGAAGTTGACTGTAGCAGTGGTGCATTATTATTATTATTATTATTATTATTATTATTATTATTATTATTACAAATTATTACAAATCAAACCAAATTACATTAATTTTATACAATTTCTTAAAATCAGGTTTCCTGCTCCTGTTTCAAACATATGGTGATCATTTTCTCCCGTAGCTGCATCATTTCTTATTTTGTGTCCAATTGTCATCCTTCTGTAGTGCAATTAATTAAGGTCAGTCACAAGATCCAACGGAAATGAAAGAGCTGTTATCTAAGGCTAGGTTACGTGTTTTTTTCCCCCGACTCTTTCTTTTGCCAGCACACCCCAGAAAATTCCTGGGACATTGGTCTTTACAGCTGATGGCCCAGCCATCTTTTTGTCTGAACAATATCCTTGGGAGGCCATCTTGTTGCATCATTCCTGGAGATGTTGTAGCCCCATTTTGAATGTGGCCATGGTAACTGCATTGGCGACTAGGCTTCCTAGTTTATTGGATCAGCTCTTACCTGTGAAACAAGACTGGATTATTATTTTCTAAAAAAACAAACAAACAAAAAACAACAACACACATTTGGCCACGTCGCAATTTTTGGAGAATTTATTGCATTTCATTGTCAAGTATGGGAGCTCCCCTCTCCCTTCTGGTGGCTCACCAATAAGAATTAATGAGCATTTGGTAGATTTATAGTTCTTTTATTACAGCATTCTGTTACAAACACAAACAGGCAACCCTCCATAAGGATATCAGCTGCCTACTTTGACTCCTGCCTATTTTGACTCCTCCCCACTTCCGCAGGAAGAAGCACGCCAATGGGAAGTTTCTCCCCCCCCCACACACCTCCATTGTTCTCTGACACGCTCAGACCTCCGAGTTTGGGGAAACTCTCGATTGATGAATCGTCCAGCTGCTCCCTCCCTTCTGGTTGCTTAGCTACGATCTCATACCGGTAGCTGGGTAGCTCCTCTCTCAACTGTGCAGCTTCTGGGTTTGCCTGTCTCCCTGCTTCTGGGAATGCTGGAAGCAAAGGGGGGCAAATATAACAGAAATCTCTAAGTTAAAGCTGACCAAACATCCAGAGGTAGCATTATGAAGGACTTGCTCACAAATTTATTGACAGCTGCACAAATTGTGATAGCTAGGAAGTGGAAGGGGCAAGCAGAATATAAAATGGAAGGACAGTACAAAGAGGTGTGGGATATAGCTATTAATGATAAATTAATATGTACCATTAAGGTAAGATGGGGAATACACAGCAGAAATGATTTTGAGGAGATATGGAAGGTGTTTGTAGAATTTGTGCTGTTAAAACAGAAAGGGTCAAACCATCACAAGAGGTGTTGCAATTTTGGGAGGTTGGATAGTTACGATGGAATGGTCTCGGTGGAGGGGTGCACATTCTTATTAATTTATGATTACCATATTTATTTATGATAATAATAAATAGAAAAAGAAAAAAGAGGAAAAAGTCTTGTGTGGAAGCTAAAACCAATTTAAAGGAGAACTATATTTCAGGTGACATTGTGGGTTAAACAACAGAGCCTAGGGCTTGCCGATCAGAAGGTCGGTGGTTTGAATCCTGGTGACAGGGTGAGCTCCCATTGCTCGGTCCCAGCTCCTGCCAACCTAGCCGTTCGATAGCACGTCAAAGTGTGTTATGTACTGAGCTGAATCCTAGAACAATAGGATCCAGAATGCAGCAGTCTGGTTGATCCGCAGGAGCCACTCAATCCAGCTCCAGGTGGAAGTGAATCAGCAACCTGATTGGCCTGCAGGAGCAGCCAATCAGGCTGTTGGCAGAAGTCAATTCGCAACCTGATTGGTCCACAGGTGCATCCCTGAAGTAGCCAATCACGCAAGGCCCATTGTGTAAATAATGTATATAAGCAGACGTTTTTGGGAAAGAGCCATTCTTCTCTTCTTCTTCTATTGCTACTACAAGCCAAATAAAGAGCAAGAAATTCACTCTTGACTCAGAGTATATTTCAAAGTGCAAGAGTATATTTCAAAGTGCTCCGGCGGGAAGGTAAACGGTGTTTTCGTGCACTGCTCTGGTTCGCCGGAAGCGGCTTAGTCATGCTGGCCACATGACCCGGAAGCTGTACACTGGCTCCCTCGGCCAGTAAAGCAAGATGAGTGCCACAACCCCAGAGTTGTCCGCAACTGGATCTAACGTTCAGGGGTCCCTTTACCTTTTTATTTCAGTCCTCAGATTGGTTCAGGAGGAATGGCTCAGGTGAGCTTGCTTGGGGATATGCAAATATATTCAAATTCCCTGAACCTCCCTAGTTGGCATGTATGCTGAAACCATCCACTTATTTCCAGCACCGTCGTGCAAGCAGATCAAAAAATAATGGGCTACTGTGCCAGAAATGAAATTTATTATTAATTCTGGTTTCCTAACAAGGTAAGGAAGCAATCTGTCTGTTGGTTTCCACTGAGGGAAATTAGTTTCATGGGGTTTTATTGGTGCAATAACTTATTGGGGGTCTAATAATGATGATTTGTGCTCTTAGCAGGGTCGGTAAATCTGCAGGCGAGATTCGAGGGGCCATGTTGCTCTGCTTTTTAAAGGGTCCACAACCATGAAACCTATGTAGTTTTAGTTTGTATTCGCACAGTCTCCTTATATAAATCATTCAGTACATCAGGGTGGGAGCAAGGCTAGCTAATGTTATCCTCTGGGGGGACTCAATGGTACACAGTCCTGACACACACACACACACACCCATGTTAAAAGTGTGGCACTTCACCAGCACCATTTTTTTTCTTTAAAAAGAGCATTGGTTTTCCTGCTCCTCCTCCTCCTCTTGTACACATTTGGTCTATCCAGAATGAAGAGGGTTTCCTTTCACATATCACCTGGCATATTGCTCCAGCCTGCAATTCTTTAGAGAATATTCATACTGAACGGCCTTTCACTTGACCTGAATCATTAAAAGGTAAACTAACAATATAATAATAATATTACTTGCCTCATTATTTTTATGAATGATGCCGAGAGAGAGAAGGAGCACTTCGGCAAGCGAACTCATCAGAAATTCTGCATTTATATTTCCTATGGCAGAAGACGTGTTTCTGACTAATGAGGATTATGAAGTGCTACCTGTGTTTGTGGAAATGTTGAAAGAACCTTCTGCTATTTGAATGCCCCCGACAAAGTGCTCAGAACACAATTCCACTTAATTAAGACATTTTAGCCACTATGGTTTGAAAGGACCATTTTGCACGGCTGTTTCTCAAAGTTGCAGAGCAAAGAAGACTGATTGCTTGGGTTGCAGAGGGTTGGGGTTAAACAAGAGACTCTGCTGCCTTTTGTGGTTGTTGTTTGGACAATGTTTTTATGATTGTACTCAAGTGAGCATTGCTTCAAACAATATGACTAACTTCCAACTAACTATTATGATGTTTAATGTTGGGTGGCTTGGTCTTCCAGATTGGTGATTGTGGTGGAATAAAACCCATTCCACTCAGGAAACAACTTTGGGGGGAGTTATTGTTTTCTTGAATGCCAGCTGTACATTCGCAAGACAATGCCGACTTTGAATTCTGGTCCGTAATGGGTGCTGCCACAAAGTAATGCCGTCGCTGCTGTTTACCAGGGCCCAGAAACCTTAGGGGTGGGCTCCACTGCAATAATTCCTGCAAGCTCTCTGGTATCGTATCCCATTCCCCAAATCACCGAGGAATGAGAAGTAATAGAGATGATGCCAGAATTTGTTGAATGTTCTCATTGCATGGTCCAAGTATGCATGGGGCAAAGGACAATTTAGACTCACACATACTTGCCTATTAGTGTTAAGAAGCTAAGAACTGCATGCACATAAGTATATGACCATGGCGGACTTTGGGCTGGCAAATTTCAGCGGATAGGCGCCCCCACCTCTTATGCTCCATTCTGCAGCTTTCTTTTGGCGCCCCCTGCAGGGTGGCACCCGGAGCACCCCAAAACTGCCTCTGTACATGAAATTCCATGCTTGCTCCATCTCTCCTCTGTCTGCACCTAGCACTGAAGCCAGTGGGCCGACTGTGGCGGGAGGCCAACTCCCCACGTGGCATAGAAATGGCATGGGCTGCTGCAGGAAGATGCAGGGGTTTCTATCCATCAACTATGAGCCCCCAGCAGGCTAAACTCTCCATCTGTCACTCTTACCTGTCTGTGTGTGTGTGCAGACAGTTATAGGAAGTTGGGGCCAAACTTCATGTTGGCTAGTACTGCTGATAGGTAGCTCCATTCTAAGCAATCAAAGGCCTGGAAGATATCTTGGGACATAGTTGTCAGTGAGAGTTGAGTTGCTTTGCTATGTTCGATCAGATTTAATAATTTCCTATTGGGCTCTGTTACACTATTGTGACCAGGGACAAAGCCTGTCTGGGCTGGTGCTATTAATTTGTGCAGGGATTTTTTTTTAGTCAATTAGCCTAGATTGATGTGGAAATCTTGTTGTCTTAGTTTATCAGTGAGATCGGGCAGTATGATGTGTAGACAATTATGAAAGCACCAAACAGCAGCCGATGAAGGCAGAAGCCAAAATGTTGTGCCACATAAATAAGAAATCCTCTGTTGTGTTAATCAGAACACACACACACACACACACACGGAGAGAGAGAGAGAGAGAGAGAGAGAGAGAGAGAGAGAGAGAGAGAGAGAGAGAGAGAGAGAGAGCCTGCTAAGCTGGATGTTGTGATGGGATTTGTGGTCAGTTTGGAGGTTTCCAGAAGCTAGTAAGCAACTGTGGGCTTCTTCTCACAACCCACTTTTTGTACTTCCTACAAGTAGTCTCAATTATTTCCCCGCAGTACAGACTCACAAGGCAAGGGATAATGCGCAAAGCAAGTAACCATGGTTATTATCAGCAGCAATTCTCAGTATTTCCAGAATGCCTTTCTTCATTATAAGTGTCCGGTGGAGCTAGTTGCTAATTCATCCGACTCCAAGCACTGAGAATCTTAGGGTGCTCTGACATAAACCTGGGCTCGTAGGCTTTAATTAGGCCAGTCAGTAGACCGGTCAGCTACATTTTTACTACTGAGAAACACAGGTGGAGTCTCCCTTGCCCTCAAGTGGCTTGCTCCGTACAGACCCTTTTGCAGGAATCATTTTTGAAAAGTTCCTGAGCCCACCCACCGCAGCCCCCATTGTGGCATTGATCTGCCATGGCTGCTTCTCACATCTAAATGAGACAATTGGTGCAGGCGGGTGCAAAGAAATGGAATCTTATTGATCAGCTGGCCGGGAGAATTAGAGTAGGGGCAGTGTAAGCAATGGGCATCCTTCCACAAGGCACACAAGAGGATCATTAGTGAGATGCACTTAGCTACTGTTGCGCTGGGAAACAGCCAGACTCTCCCTTGCAAACGATGTGAGACTATAGGCAGTCTCTTTTCCCCTTTTCTCCCTTTCAGGGAAAGAAAACACTATGTAAAACCGTATTCAAGGTTTAAATCAATGTCTCGGGAAACAAGTTTCTCTTTCTGAGTTGGTGGCTCCCCATCGCAAAAGCCTTCCCTCGCCCTCTACAAGAGAGGATTAAAATGGGATAATTGGTATTCAAGCAGCGGCTAATGGAGGAGGGGAGGGGGAAAGCAAACATCCATTGTGATATAACTATCAATAATAAAAAGAATAAATAAAAAATAAAGAGAGGTCATCCAAAATGGTTGTTTGAAGTTATATTTGGCTGCAATAGCTGCAGCTCGGTAATTTGAGTAGCGATTTTAAATCTGGTGCTTAAGGGCCATTTCCCCCCTCTTTCTTTCTCAAGCATTGTTGACCTTTTAAATCGCCTAGTTATTTGGGCATTTGAGATGAGTGTGGGCTGTTCGATGGGGGCGGTGCGGAGGGAAATCAGCGACTTACATATCCCTTGTGGGTATTTCACGGCGATACAAAAGTTGAAGAATGAATGTTTCTTTGCTTTTCTTTTAAAAATAACGTCTCTCTGCTGGAAGCCTTGCTTATGTGTGCATGTTTGTCAGGATTCTTTTGTCCACAGAGCCTGGAAAAAAAGTTAACTAATGATTACAGCAGATGGGTTTTTGTTTTGTTTTGGGGGGCTTGCTCCAAGCTGGCATATTTTCTGTTGTGATTCAAGGTATAATTACGGATCAAGTTCATTGTCCCTTCTGTACAGAACAGCATGGCTTATAATAAATATAGAGACCCTAAGCTTCCCATGTTGTGTAAAATGGCTTGCCTTAAAAGAAGGATCAGCAGCTAGGAACCACTGGGCTGTAATCTGGCACCCTGAAGGCAAGTGGCAGTAAGAAGGTGGATCTGGGCATATTGAACATGAGTCCTTCAGTTGGCCTCCCCTAACCAGCAAGATATAGAAAGGATGGGTGGGACACAGAGAGATCGCACCAGCCCTTTTCTCAGGCATCTCATGCAAGTAGGCCCATCATTTCCCAAACTCTTTCTGTTGGGTTGATGTCGGTTAAATTGTTTAGTTGGGGTCAGAGGTTATTTTAATTTGGGTATAACTGTAAACCGATTATGATTGTTTGAATGATGGTGCTGGGGGAGACTCTTGAGAGTCCCATGGACTGCAAGAAGATCAAACCTATCCATTCTTAAAGAAATCAGCCCTGAGTGCTCACTGGAAGGACAGATCCTGAAGCTGAGGCTCCAATACTTTTGGCCACCTCATGAGAAGAGAAGACTCCCTGGAAAAGACCCTGATGTTGGGAAAGATGGAGGGCACTAGGAGAAGGGGGCGACAGAGGACTAGATGGTTGGACAGTGTTCTCAAAGCTACAAACATGAGTCTGACCAAACTGCGGGAGGCAGTGGAAGACAGGAGTGCCTGGCGTGCTATGGTCCATGGGGTCACAAAGAGTCAGACACGACTAAACAACTAAACAACAACAATGAAATAACTGTAAACCGATTATTATTATTGTTGTTGTTATTATTATTATTGTTTATTGTTATTGATTTATTGGTTTGTTTGTCACTTCTATAGGATATCTTGTTTTTAAATGTTTGATATTTTGTTGTGTTTTATATGTTGTAAGCTGCCCAGAGTGGCTGGGGAAACCCCACCAGATGGGTGGGATATAAATTTATTATTATTATTATTATTATTATTATTATTATTATTATTAAATAACTTCATCTTCCAGTTTTGCATGGCATCACCAAAAGGCAGCTTCATTGTTATTTGTAATGTTGCAGCCCTTGGACATTGCAGCATTTCTCCCCAAACACACTTGTGCAGGATTTGTCCCTTAATTTTAGGGCTACGGGCAATGACCCTACCATGTCATTTTGGCTCTTGAACCAATCGTAATTCGAGTTAGCCCTCCTCTTCACTCCTTTGCCAGCAACAGAACTTTCACTTGGCCAGAAGTATAGAGGGGGAGAAAGAGAGATGGGATAGCACAGTGGCTCAGAGTTTAAGCTGCAAGTTACCAGGATGTTGTCCATTCCCCATCCTTGTTGCTGGAGGAACAGATATTTTATGTTCGAAGCCTACTCAACGAATGGGCCTTTTGCAAGGAGTCTTCTGGTTTGCATCACATGTTGTTCCTTTCGACAAAAGCTGGTGTAGAAGCAGAGGCCCACCTAGGCTCCCTTGCACTACAGTGGTACCTCGGTTTATGAACACAATTGGTTCTGGAAGTCTGTTCATGAACTGAAGCGTTCATAAACTGAAGTGAACTTTCCTATTGAAAGTAATGGAAAGTGGATTAATCTGTTCCAGACGGTCTGCGGAGTACTTAAACTGAAGCGTTCATAAACTGAAGCGAACTTTCCCATTGAAAGTAATGGAAAGTGAATTAATCCGTTCCAGATGGGTCTGCGGCGTTCGTAAACCGAAAATTCATAAACCAAGGTGTTCATAAACCGAGGTTCCACTGTATTGGCAAGGAGTGTTTGGGTTTCTAGCCCCTCCAAGCCAGAGGCGAGAAGCACAATTTTTGTGCCACCCCTTGTGCCTGCACCCTTGGCAGGGGCTAACTTGACCATTCCCTAGGTACGCTCCTGTGTGGCAGTTCTTATGCTCTGTGCTTCCTAAAAAGCAAACTCAGCTGAGAAAATGCAGGCTGGGCTGCATTAAGATGGCAACTATTAAAGTATTGGTGCAAGGTGCAAGGCTAATCAGGAGGGGAGTCGTCTCGCAAAACTATGTAATAATAAAAATAATTTATTATTTGTACCCCACCCATCTGACTGGGTTGCCCCAGCTACTCTGGGTGGCTTCCAACACCTATAAAAACATAATAAAACATCAAGCCTTAAAAAGGCTTCCCTATGCAGGGGACAGCTGTATGGCTACAATATTTATCAGTTTTAGCTGATATTGCTTTGCTTTGGCCCTTAATGTTTTTCTGAGTTGTTTAGATGCAGCAAATGAATAATGTCTTCCTCAACCTCAGCCCACCAGATGTTTTGAGAATACAATTCCCATCATCCCTGACCACTGGTCCTGCTAGCTAGGGATCATGGGAGTTTATGCCAAAAACATCTGGAGGGCCAAGGTTGAGGAAGCCTGGTCTAGATGAAGGAAGGAAGGAAGGAAGGAAGGAAGGAAGGAAGGAAGGAAGGAAGGAAGGAAGGAAGGAAGGAAGGAAGGAAGGAAGGATTTTCATCTAAAATGAATTCTGTGAGAAGTTGGAGCTTTCTTCTCCACAGAACATCTCTAGGAATTTGAAAGAAATATTTTCATTAGATTAGTTTAACTTCAGAGGAGCGGGGAATTGCTCATCTTTTGTGCTTAAAAATGGTGAGGTTACATCTGTGAAATCTGTCACACTAAAGGAAGATAATAGTCTTGGTTAGATGCCATGCTGGGAAGATCACCAAACATGGACTCATGTGGCATTCCCCTCTCCCATTTCTGGATAGTGAAAAGATTTTTAACTCATTGCTCATAAGCATAGTTACATCTAACCATAGTTTGCTTTCAAACCAGAATCTCAGAATTGTACAATTGGAAAGAACCACGAAAATCGTCTAGTCCAACCCCCTGCAACGCAGGAATCTTTTGCCCAACATGGGGCTCAAACCTATGGCCCTGAGATTAAGATTCTCATGCTCTATTGACTGAGATATCCCATACACCAGAGACTGAAACTAGGATCTAATTATTGTTTCAGCTTGAGAGTTTGAGAATAAACTGCAGCTAGCCGTAACTATTGTTATGGCCATGACTGTTCAGGTAAGGGAAGGAGAATTCAGGTGGATGCACAAGTAAAAAGGTAGAGGTAAGGAACCCCTGGGTGGTTAAGTCCAGTCAAAGGTGACTATGGGGTTGTGGTGCTCCTCTCGCTTTCAAGCTGAGGGAGCTGGCATTTGTCCACAGACAGCTTTCCGGGTCGTGTGGCCAGTATGACTAAACCTCTTCTGGTGCAATGGGACACAGTGGCGGAAACCAGAGCACACAGAAATGCTGCCACAGAGGTACCTATTTATCTACTTGCACTGGTATGCTTTTGAATGGCTAGGTTGGCAGGAGCTGGAACAAAGCAATAGGAGCTCACACCATTGTGGGGATTCAAACCTCCGACCTTCTGATCGGCAAGCCCAAGAAGTTTAGACCACAGCGCTATCCAGATTCTGTATGTGTCCACGCTATTTTTTTAAAAAATAAAATAAAAAATAACTTGCTCTTGATACAATCCAGCCCACCTAGAAAAAGTCAGAATCATGTTCCGCTCCCATTGATGTAACTGGAGAAATAAGGCGCATGCTCCCTTATTCCCCCTAAAAAAAAGATAGAACTTAAAGGTGCTTAGCTTTGTCTGAATCATTCCCAAAAGCTCTTTTTTCTCCTGACTAAATACGTAGGTACGTATATAATCCAAATAAGAACATCGAGAGTTGTAGTTTTATTTTATTAAAAGAACGCTCATACTCACAATGGCTGAAGAAAACAGTTTAACCTTTCCTCTCAAGCTGTGAAGATTAGGAGCTTGTTTTAATGAATAAAATTCTCAAAGTGCAATGTAACATTTTCTATTAGATACCAGAAACAATAAAGATTGTTCTTCGGAGCATGAAAGTACATGTGTAGGAGAGAGGGGGGAAACTTAGGACACAATTCTGCTGAAATTGAGGACTAAAATCAATTGAATAAAACACGGGTATATTGCTGTGAAGTATGTTGGGGGGGGTTGGGGGGAGGGAGGCTAAACACCTAAACATTAGGAAGAACTTCCTGACAGTGAGAGCTGTTTAACAGCGGAATTTGCTGCCAAGGAGTGTGGTGGAGTCTTCTTCTTTGGAGGTCTTTAAGCGGAGGCTTGACGGCCGTATGTCAGGAATGCTTTGATGGTGTTTCCTGCTTGGCAGGGGGTTGGACTGGATGGCCCTTGTGGTCTCTTCCAACTCTCTGATTCTGTGATATGCCTGAGTTCCTTCTCATCCCTGGAGCAAACAAGGATCCAATTGTTGGAATAGTCAGATAAGATTTTTGGTAATGGCCCGTAAGTATGAGTCATCAAGGTAAGAAAGGAGATGGCTCTGTGCCAGAGCTCAAATAGGTCAGTCCCACTCCCACAACTGTCTGGTAGTTAGAAAGACAAAAGCCAGAATTGAGGTGTGTGAACTAGAAGCAGACTGTAGGCAGGGGCAAATGAAGGCATTGTGACACCTGGGGTGGGGCATCGCTACATAGCATGCATGTCGAGTGTCGCAACATACAATGAATGCACCGTACGTAGCGATACTGCACATGTGCTGTACATAGCAGTTTGCTGGCGCCACCACTCCAGCGCCGTACAGATAGTGCCGGGATCCTCTACATGCGGCTGTAGTGGCGATGGCGGGATCCCACCACTGTCTGTATGACACTCGAGTGGCGCCGGCAGCAAACTACAGACGTGGCACCAGGAGTGCACCGCCTTTCCACCCCCAGCCCCCACCCCACCCTGTTGCGATGCCACTGGCTGCAGGCTGCTGAGACACAGAGCCACATCTGATTTCTGCTGGGATTAAAGGCTATGGCTATGGAAGAAATAATGCCTTTGGGGAATGTTAATGCTGTAAGCCCCTCCATTGTAGGTTCAGGTTGTACATATGTGTAAATAAGCCATATATCATAAAGGCACCGCAGTATCTGCTGTCCCTCATTCCAAGGAATCTGAACCCTGGGTAAGCACCTGGGACCCCTGGGATCTTGTGCAGTTCAGAGATCTGGGTAGCATGCAACATTGGCGTTAGAAGTGGGGTTTGTGTTTCCTGGAGGAGGACCTCTGGGTGAGCTGTGCCTGAGCCAAAATAGAGGGAGGAGCAGAAACACCCATTGAGCAATTCAGGTTTATACTCCAGTAAGAGATGATGCCAGTTTCTTAGGAATTGTTCGGGGGGGGGGGGGTTAAAGAGAAACAAAGAAAAGAATGAGCAAGGCACTGAAACAGATAGTAAAAAACAAGCACACTTTCATTTCTGCACCAGTACACTAACAGCTTACCTCCCTCAATTGTTTCATAGTCAGAAAGACAAAGCCAGCGCTGAGGCATGTGAGCTAGACTCTAGATGCTAGAAGCAGACTATAGGCTGGGCAGCTGAGAGGTAGAGACATGCCTGATTTCTGTTGGAATCCAAGGCTGTAGCTATGAGAGAAGCAAGATCTTCTGGCAGTAGAATAGAATAGAATAGAATCATAGAGTTGGCAGAGACCACAAGGGCCATCCAGTCCAACCCCCTGCCAAGCTGGAAACACCATCAAAGCATTCCTGACAGATGGCTGTTAAGCCTCCGCTTAAAGACCTCCAAAGAAGGAGACTCCACCACACTCCTTGGCAGCAAATTCCACTGTCGAACAGCTCTTACTGTCAGGAAGTTCTTCCTAATGTTTAGGTGGAATCTCCTTTCTTGTAGTTTGAATCCATTGCTCCGTGTCCGCTGTGTTAATGCTGGGGGTGATGTTCATCCATCATAGGCTCAGGCTATACAGTGGTACCTTGGAAGTCAAATGGAATCTGTTCCGGAAGTCTGTTCGAATTCCAAAACAATCGGAAACCAAGGCGCAGCTTCTGCAGCCAATCAGAAGCCACGTTGGACATTCAGGTTCCAAAGAACATTTGCAAATCAGAACACTCCTGGGTTTGCAGTGTTAAGGAGTCAAAACATTCGACTCGCAAGGTGTTTGCGATCCAAGGTACGACTGTATCACAAAGACACCAAAGTTTCAATTGCCCCTCATTCCAAGGAAACCAAACTCTAGATAAGTGCATGGAACCCCTGGAATCTAACCCCACTCAGAGTTTGGGGTGACGTGCAACAAAAAAATTGCATTTTCACAAGCAATGGAAGAATTTCAGTGCCCAGTGAATTCTGTTGTTGTTGTTTAGTCGTTTAGTCGTGTCCAACTCTTCGTGACCCCATGGACCATAGCACGCCAGGCACTCCTGTCTTGCACTGCCTCCCGTAGTTTGGTCAAACTCATGTTCGTAGCTTCGAGAACACTGTCCAACCATCTCGTCCTCTGTCGTCCCCTTCTCCTAGTGCCCTCAATCTTTCCCAACATCAGAGTCTTTTCCAAGGATTCTTCTCTTCTCATGAGGTGGCCAAAGTATTGGAGCCTCAGCTTCACGATCTGTCCTTCCAGGGAGCACTCAGGGCTGATTTCCTTAAGAATTGATAGGTTTGATCTTCTAGCAGTCCATGGGACTCTCAAGAGTCTCCTCCAGCACCATAATTCAAAAGCATCAATTCTTCGGCGATCAGCCTTCTTTATGGTCCAGCTCTCACTTCCATACATCACTACTGGGAAAACCATAGCTTTAACTATACGGACCTTTGTCGGCAAGGTGATGTCTCTGCTTTTTAAGATGCTGTCTAGGTTTGTCATTGCTTTTCTCCCAAGAAGCAGGCGTCTTTTAATTTCGTGACTGCTGTCACCATCTGCAGTGATCAAGGAGCCCAAGAAAGTAAAATCTCTCACTGCCTCCATTTCTTCCCCTTCTATCTGCCAGGAGGCGATGGGACCAGTGGCCTTGATCTTGGTTTTTTTGATGTTGAGCTTCAGACCATATTTTGCGCTCTCCTCTTTCACCCTCATTAAAAGGTTCTTTAATTCCTCCTCACTTTCTGCCATCAAGGTTGTGTCATCTGCATATCTGAGGTTGTTGATATTTCTTCCGGCAATCTTAATTCCGGCTTGGGATTCATCTAGTCCAGCCTTTCGCATGATGAATTCTGCATATAAGTTAAATAAGCAGGGAGACAATATACAACCTTGTCGTATCCTTTCCCAATTTTGAACCAATCAGTTGTTCCATATCCAGTTCTAACTGGCTTTGTTATTAGCAGAGTGAATTCTGTAACCTGGTATAAATCATGGGAATTGGCCTGATTCAGCGACTGGGAATTCACTGCTTTGGTGTCTTCTGCTAGTGATGTTTTGTATAAGCAAATAGATTCCAGTCTTGCCCATTTAATGAGTGCTAAAGTGAGAAAGAGATAATAAACGATGATGTTGAATGTCAGCAGGGCAACATTTGACAAAATGAGAGGTCTGCTCAATGAGGCTGAGCAGTAAACAAGCAAACGTCTCCCTCTGTCTCATTACCCACTTACCTGGAAGTAAGAGTAACTGATTTGAAGCCATGACCAAAATAACGAGTGATTTATAATTTATTTGATTATAGTATAAATGTTTCCCGCTGGTAGCTAGGCAAATCATCCTGTGGTTTTCTCATTTCATACAAACACATAAAGAACTAGTTGTGGATATACCGTAATATACACACAATTAGGGAAAATATTTCAATACTAGCCAGAGTGTGGGAGTAGACAGAAAATGTTGTTTCTAAAACCAAACAAGGTATAATTTTTGCCCGGCATGAATGACTAAATGGGTAATGATGGATATTAAATAGTGAAGGTGCAAGGAAAATTGTAAGATGTGACGAAGGGAAGGCTCCTGAGGATTGCAAGAACATGTTTTCTTCAATTAAAATATATGCTGCCTAGAAGTAATATTACCCAGCCAGGCGATGATTGGGTCCCCCCCCCCTGTTGTAAATGTCTACATTAGGAATTGTTTGCAGAATTTTCATTGCCTTATTATTGAGGCGGGAGCGGGGAATAATCTAGTAATAAAGGAGAAGACAGGAAATGAATGAGCATCCAAAGGACTCTCAGATCTTTTCTTGCCCTCTATAAAAGCAGAAGCATAATGAGGAGAATCTGGGAGAGAAAGGGTCAGTGAATTTAGGGAGAGCGGTGTATGCATTGGTGTGAATTGGAAATACAATTTACAATGAGTAAGCATTACAGAATTTAAAGAATTCCCACCTCCTGCAAACAGAGGGAAAGGGGAAATAAATTTATCTCCAAAATCACTGCTTCTTGTCCACCTAGCTGAAACCATGGGATCTGTTCACCTTCCTCCCCATTTTTAAAAATGTTATCTATAATTTTCATTTATATACATTACAACAATTATTTTGCCAAATTTAAACTTTTTAACTTTCGACTCCCATCTGCCTCTTTTCACGGTTCCCTACATTTATTTCCGTCCTTTCCTGCGTACTCCAAATCTTCTTATCTTATTTTTTTCATCTACTCTAATATATATCTCATTTTTTTTAAAAAAAAAAACACCAACTGCAGGTGTTTACAATAATCCAGCAAACGTCTTAATCTGTTTACAGTTTATTTGTAAATAGTTAATAAGCCACTTCCATTCCCTTCTGAAAAGTTTTTTGTCTTGATTTCTTATTCTTCCAGTACGTTTCGCCATTTCTGCATACTCCATTAGTTTCATTATCCAATCTTCCTTTGTTGAGACCTCTTCATCTTTCTACTTTGGGGCAAATAACATTCTTGCAGGGATCTTTTCACCTTTTTGATAATTTAGATCAGGAGTCCCCAAACTAAGGCCCCGGGGGGCCGGATGCGGCCCAGTCGCCTTCTAAATCCAGCCCACGGATGGTCTGGGAATCAGCATGTTTTTACATGAGTAGATGTGTCCTTTTATGTAAAATGCATCTCTTGGTTATTTGTGGGGCCTGCCTGGTGTTTTTACATGAGTAGAATGTGTCCTTTTATTTAAAATGCATCTCTGGATTATTTGTGGGGCATAGGAATTTGTTCATATTTTTTTTCAAAATATAGTCCGGCCCCCCATAAGGTCTGAGGGACAGTGGACCGGCCCCCTGCTGAAAAAGTTTGCTGACCCCTGACTTAGATGCTTTGTGCACATGCATCTGTACCCAGCAAGAACTCATTCCAACAAACACCAAAGGGGCTTTCAGCAGGTGAGTGCAGCAGGACTAGCATAGAGACCTTTGTCACTCCCTCCCCTAACTGACCCTCCTTGACCCCACATTTTTAACCCCTTCCCACAGAGCATTTCCTTTCAGAAGGAGGGTGAGTGCCACCACTGCTACACCAAACGGACACAGCACCTATGCCCTCCACCATCTGGAGAAAGCCCCTTAACCCCAATTATATTTTATTTTATTCTTTGCTAGATTTACAGAAAGAAAAACACACCGGAAACCTTAGAGGGTTTCGGGCTACATCACCAGTCAGTGGTGGTAGCTCCTCACTGCCCTCTGCGGGTAGCGAGGAGGTTCAGGCAAGGGAAAAACAGAATTTATGAGGCAAAAATCATGGCAACGTTGCCCAGTGGGGTCTGGGCAGCTCACTGTGCCAATCAAGCCTGTGTCTGCCAACCTGAAAGGCAGAACAGGTACAACCTGGGAGGGTGTCCCTATCATGCACGAGCCTCCGTCTCCAGCATGATTTGTAGTTGGTTCCTCTATAATTTGGACAATTGGCAGTAATCAAGAGGTGCTCCTCGACTGACATATGCTAACGGGCTGCAATCAGTTAGGTACCAAAAGGAATGGGCTTCACCCTTTGATGGTATCTGAATGTTTTCTTTGAAGCTTGAGAATCCTTAAAACAGCTGGGAAAGGAAGGGGGAGGGCAAGGCTTTTTTAATGGTTTTTAAATGGTCTCCTTTCTTCTTGTCCTCCCCTGTAAAATGAAAGAGATGTGTGTAGCCGCTGTTATGTTATACCAGGCACCCCCAAACTTCAGCCCTCCAGATGTTTTGGACTACAATTCCCATCTTCCCCAGCCACTGGTCCTGTTAGCTAGGGATCATGGGAGTTGTAGGCCAAAACATCTGGAGGGCCGCAGTTTGGGGCTGCCTGTGTTATACTGTCTGTTACTTCAGAAAAGAGTGGGGAGGTTTTTGATTTATGCTCAACAAGGTATTTAACAAGGTTTTACTATTCCTTCCCCCCTTGACTGAGGCTGAATGGACTTGGACAGAAATCCAAGCATAAAATGGAACATCTCTGACTGTTCACATACATGGGATACTTCTGTGGCAGGGGAGGACCCATGTGGGTGGGTAGGAAGGAGGTGGAAAAGGTGTTTATGTATGTACCGCTTTTTTTTTTTTGTATTCTGTAAAATTAATAAAAAGTATGTTTAATAAAAAAAAATGAATGGACTTTATTTAAAATTATTCCTGGACTGCTTTTGGAGGAATGCAGTGGGGAGGAGAGAGAATGAACTGCTGCCGAACAGATGTGGTAAAGAGGCTGAATTTGAGAAAAGACCTTTATTTTAACTATGTGCCGAGGAAGAACTCCAGAACGGAATTTTAATGGCAGAGTTTGGATGCGCATTCTGTGAATTATTTATGGCTGCAGCTCGTATCCTGTAATAATTTCAAAAATTAATAAAAATAAAATTTTTGGGGGGGCGGACTTTAGAAAGGGGCAACATTAGACACAGATGCGGACGTGCAAAACATTTTCTAAAAAATAAATCAAGACTCCTCGCACCTTGCTCCGCTCTCCCTTTTTTCGTGCTCAGGGTGGCCCTGCCCCCTGCCTGCTCCCCAGAGCCAACCCATTATGTGGGGCTGGACCTCGGTGGTGGCAGCCTCTACTCCTCCTCGCCTGCTCTCCAGCAGCCACTATGAGATGCCCAAGGAAGTAGGCCAGCAGCAGTGGCCACAAAGAGACCATGGAGATGTAACAGGGTGCTGCTTTGCATCTGCCATGGTTGCTGCTCATGACAAGCACCAGCTCATCTTCTTCCCCAAGCTCATCAGCGACAGCACTGGTAGGGGAAATAGGAACATTCCGGGATCAAATCAGAAGCCAGGGTGGCTTTCATAATTCCAGGACTCTCCCTGGAAAATTGGGACACTTGGAGGGTATGGACTACACCCCATGGCCCTGTGACTGCTTCCACACATGTTTTCAATGTGTATGGGAGTTGTTTATACTGTACCTTCTAAAAAGGGACGTGGGTGGCGCTGTGGTCTAAACCACTCAGCCTCTTGGGCTTGCCGATCGGAAGGTCGGCTGTTCGAATCCCCGTGATGGAGTGAGCTCCTGTTGCTCTGTCCCAGCTCCGGCCAACCTAACAGTTTTAAAGTACACCAGTGCAAGTAGGTAAATGGTGATGGGAAGGTAAATGGTGTTTCCGTGCGCTCTGGTTTCCGTCATGGCGTTCCGTTGCACCAGAAGCAGTTTAGTCATGCTGGCCACATGACTCGGGAAGCTCTCTGTGGACAAACGCCAGCTCCCTTGGCCTGAAAGTGAGATGAGCTCCAAAACCCCATACTCGCCTTTGACTGGACTTAACCGTCCAGAGGTCCTTTACCTTTTACCTTTTTACCTTGTACCTTCTAATTCTGTTTTTGTGCTTGTGTGTGTACATGTAAGATTCTGTAAATGTACGTGCAGAACCATAAACATGCAGTTGTTTGTCTCTTGGAGGCACACTACCCTGGAAACTAATATTGGCTGAAACTTGCTTTTTTAAAATATCAGTGATAAAATAGGAGCTGCCTCTGCACAATGTGTGAAAACACCCTTAAGATTAATTGTCCAGTCCTAAAGCTTGCTGTCCTGAGTAATTAAAAATGAGTAAAAATGAATGATTAGCATGCTTTCAAGGGCAATTGGAGGGTGCAGTTTGGTAAGAAAATTAGGATAGGATAAAAATAGTACTGTACTGCATCACAAGTTGTAAATGTTACAGTTGTGCTTCAGATATTTTAATAATGTCATTGTAAGTTTTTTTTTTAAAAAAAGTGGGGATCAGATAACCCCATGATGAAATGTTCAAGAATTTTCCCCACAATATACAATATGTGTTAATTGCTTTTGCTTCAAATTATGGACATTTTATTTTATTTTATCCTTTGGCAGCTCGTAAGGGGTCTCATTGTGGGAAGCTGACCCCCATTATCAGTTTTGGAAAGCATTGCTTTGTCTGTGTTGTGATGCTCACAATTATTGATAGGTTTCAAGGCCTGTTCCTACACACAAACACACACACACACCAGCATGATTATTTTTTTCCCTCTCTCTCTTTAACTTAGAATGAAAGGGAACTTCAAAGTATGGCAACATAAATGAGTGAGAATTCAGTCTATTAAAGGTGAGACTTTAAGTGTCTGATTGAAATACAGTGTAAAATTCTTCATCACCAAAGAGTTACTTTTAACACGCCTTTCAGTGTAAAGTTGGAATAAGTGATTCCGTTACAAATGAGCGAAAGTTGGCACCAAGCTGAGTCACATTAAAAGTGAGATGTCATAGAAGAGATGGAGAGGGCATATGTCCTGGGAGGAGAATTATGAAGTGAAAAGAAAAAACGACCAAATGTGTGGCAAGGAAATAGAATATCTAGACACACACACACAGAGAGAGAGAGAGAGAGAGAGAGAGAGAGAGAGAGAGAGAGAGAGAGAGAGAGAGAGAGAGAGAGTTCTGCTTCTGATTGTTGGGTAACTTAAAGGCCATTTAATACACTACATGGGAACAAATATGTTTCTACCTATGAATTGAACATAGATATAAAGGGAATCCATGACCTGTATGGTGCATACAGTATGCCTGTGTGATTATACCATCATTGCTGCAACTAAGGACTCAGCTATACAGCCGCAAATAAGAGTGTTGTAAAGTGCATTATACAGATGTGACACTAGATGGCGATGGAGAGCTATGGCAAATTCAATATATTTTTCAAAATGTGTGTTGTTGTTGTTGTTGTTTTTTAAAAAAACATTTTCAGTGGTTTTTATGTGTCTAGATTCCACCTAAGTATTTTTATCACCCTGAACATAGTCAGTAGTGACTGGGGTGGCTGGAAAGAGTCACAGAACTACCTACCAACCCCTAACAGAACTGAAATTGCTGCAGTTTGCCGGGAAAGGTCTGGGAGCACGGCAGAATGGCAACATTGTTAGGGCTGTGCAGACACATCGGTGGAGACAAAATGGCCCGCTGGTATGTCCCTGTAGCCCCAACCTTGCCGCTGCCCCTGCATCCCCCTGTCCCATCCAGGCTAGCTGCTCCAAGGCCAGCGTTAGGTCAGGAGTCACACCCAAGCATATCAGCCACTTCTGGAGTTAACAATCTAACAGAGGGAGCCCTCTTGACACAGCCATATGCAAGACACAGTGATAATTTCTCCCTCACCAACCATCACCTGCCGCCTCACGATGACGTTTCTGATATGCTTAAGCACGAAACAAACAAACAAGATGTCAGGGTGCTGTCAGCCCCCCCCCCCCCCCGGCTGGTTTCCCAGAATAGTATAAAGACAAGGAAAGGGTTCTTACCGTCCTTTTTTATTTCAAACTTTACAGAGAGAACTCAGCCTTTTGGATAATGCCATTGTCCCGAGTGAATCTCCACACCCCCTTCCTCATTCATCATTTTCATCATCTCCTCTACGGGTGCTGCTAACTTTCCCCCTGTCTTTGAGCTCTTTGCTCTCCTACTTTTAAAGCTCACCAGGTTCTGGGAGATGCTGGGTCTGGAATGCTTTCTAATGACGTGTCAGCCCAGGTGTTGTTCTGACTCTCCCATGATTTCCCAACTTTTCCCCTCATCTGCCTCTGAGCTGCTCCCTCCCTCAAACTCCTGTTGTAAATCTTTACTACCTTCCTCTTCCTCCTCCTGGGAAGGGTCTGGATGGGGAGGTGGTCTCCACCATTCTTCCTCTGCCCAGTACCTGACTATTAGTTTTCTTTAACAGTAGAAGGAGGTTTTCAGATTATACACAGCTCTTCTTCAGGCTTTGATTATGAGAGCAAAAAATAAACATCCAATAGTCTAGATAGAAACAACTGGGTAGTCAGGCTGATTGGTTACTTGGCCCCAGAAGTTTACTGGCCATTGCTGTTGGCATGGAGATAGTCCAGGTTGAATGCAAAAGTGCCATTCTGATGTCAGGTGTGATGTCACAAAGAGGATATGCTTTAAATCTTGGTAAAGCCAAAAACATTTAACAGTCACACTGCATCTCAGCCCTGTCAAGATGGATCTCCATAATAGGTGGTGAATAGTTTTATTTGGGGGATACATAAACTTTTACTATTGGGGAAAATTTTAGATTGGTTTCCAGGTTGTACCCCATCAAGTTGAGGCCTATTAATATACATTCACAATCCTGTACCCATCAAACAATCAACTTTATGTTTGACTTTGGGACTGATTCATACAACCACATTTCCTTTATCCACTCTGTTGCAGCTTTTTCTCTGTATTTGGAAAAAAAATAACCCAGAAGAAGATAAGGAACCAGGAATAAGATCTGGATGAGTACGGTGAGGATCTAAGCGTTACAAGTGAGGGGGCTAGGAAGATGGCTTTGTGGTCCAGCTCATAGGAATGATTGGTGCTTCATATTATTGAATTCCTGTTCCACAAAGAAGAAGCCACAAAGACAAAGTCTTTGAAGTCTTTGCCCTCCTACTTTTAAGGCACACTGGGTTCTGGGAGATGGAGGGTCTGGAATGCTTTCTAATGACAACACGTCAGCTGGGTGTCCCTCTGGCTCTCTCATAATTTCCCAATTTCCCCCTCATCTGCCTCTGAGCTGCTACCTCCCTCAACCCCCTGTTGTAAATCTATACTGTCTTCCTCTTCCTTCTCCCTGGAAGGGTCAGGATGGGGAGGCTGTCTCCACTGCCCAGTCCCTGACACAAGAACCCACTTTGCCAATCCTGATTTTGGAAGAAGAGAAATACTCAGAGCATGTGCCATTTTGCATTGTAAACTTGCTTTGATCATGGTGCCATCAGGGCTACAGACATAAAACGGAGGCTGCTTCTCCTGCCCTGGTGCTAAACTGATTTAACTTGGGGGTAGGCATTATCTTGTTGCAGAAAAAGTAATACTTTTTTTTTAAAAAAATGTAGAAAATAATAAAGTGAGTTTCTGTAACCATATATATGTCAAGCTAGCCACCACCTGATTGTTTTTTAAACTCTCTCTCTCTCTCTCTCTCTCTCTCTCTCTCTCTCTCTCTCTCACACACACACACACACACACACACACACTCTCTCTCTCACACACACACACACACACACACACAATTATGCTCATGCTCCACCATACACTGACAACACACCTCTTGCCTACTCTTGCCTAGGTAAATGGACCCCTGATCATTAGGTCCAGTCGTGACCGACTCTGGGGTTGTGGTGCTCATCTCATGTTATTGGCCGAGGCAGCCAGTGTACAGCTTCCAGGCCATGTGGCCAGCATGACAAAGCCGCTTCTGGTGAACCAGAGCAGCACATGGAAACACCGTTTACCTTCCCGCTGTAGCGGTACCTATTTATCTACTTGCACTTTGATGTGCTTTCGAACTGCTAGGTTGGCAGGAGCTGGGACCGAGCAACGGGAGCTCACCCCATCGCCGGGGATTCAAACCGCCGACCTTCTGATTAGCAAGTCTTAAGCTCAGTGGTTTAACTCACAGTGCCACCCATGTCCCTAGTAAAAAGTTAAAGGTAAAGGACCCCTAGACGGTTAAGTCCAGTCAAAAGCAACTATGAGGTGCAGCGCTCATCTCGCTTTCAGGCCAAGGGAGCTGGTGTTTGTTCGCAGACAACTTTCCGGATCATGTGGCCAATATGACAAATTCGCTTCTGGCACAACGGGACACCATGACGGAAACCAGAGCACATGGAAATGTCATTTGCCTTCCTGCCGCAGCAGTACCTATTTATCTTCTTACACCGATGTGCTTTCAAACTGCTAGGTTGGCAGGAGCTGGGACAGAGCAATGGGAGCTCACCCCATTGCAGGGATTCAAACTGCTGACCTTCCGATCGGCAAAACTTAAGAGGCTCAGTGGCTTAGACCACAGTGCCACCTGCGTCCCTTTACTATTCTGGTAGTGTGAGGCCACACGGCAAAATCAAACATCTCTTGATGTCCATCTCTCAAGCAGTGCTCATACCAGCTATTCTTTGTTTAAGTTTGGTGTAAGCATCTAGGCTTGCCGCTTATCCCATATAATACAGGATTGTCCCATTTTTCAATGACCCTTAGGGTCCCTTCCCACTACGATTCTATGAATATGCTATGTCCTGTATTGATACAGTTTTGTCCTGAATTTTAGGTCTTCTCTCCCTCGCTCATGCTCTATCTATCTATCTATCTATCTATCTATCTATCTATCTATCTATCTATCTATCTACCATCTGTGCCAAGTTAGAGATCCTCTCCAAATGCATCTCTTTGAAAGGATGTGCAAAAGGTCATGCATTTAAACTCTGGGTAGCTGAGCACAGACAGTTTTACAAAATCACGTGTGTGTGTGCGCGCGCCACACACATCCGTGTGCGACAAATTCCAGAGAGGCCATCCTGTTAGGCTACAATAGCTTGCAATGGATTGCTTTGGTCACTTCAGCACCAGATAAAGGGGGGGGGTGTCCCCCAACCATCCTGCCCTGCTCTGTCCTATATTTTCCCGGAACAAAGGTGGCAACCTTAGAACATACCCTTCTGGCTGTAGCTTGGATGCAACTGAGACAGCCAAACTCCAGTCAGCTTGCTGGATTACCAAGCCTCCCCTGCCCACAAGGCAGTCCCAGAGGATTAAGGGGTGGGATCTCAACACCAGGGACTCAGCTACGCAGCTGCAAATAAAATGTTTTAAATGTGTTTTAAGTACAATGTGACACTAGATGGCGAACATGAGCCTTATGGAAAATTCAGTGTACTGTATTTTTAAAAACACTTTTTTAAAAAAGCTTTTTCAGAACGGTTTTTATATGTGTTTAGATTTCACCTGGGTCAGAGGCAAGGCTTTACAACAGGAGCCAAGCACATTCAAAAAGATCTATGCCGAAGGGAAGAAAGAAGTTTGACAATTTAAATATGATTTGGACAGTGCTTAAAACAACCAGCACCAAGAGAATTGAATATACTGGAACGGATGAAAAATTAATTTAGAAAGCATGCTAAAAATATAAAAAAATCACTTAAATTTTCTAGCAACTGTGTCACTTTTGCCTGTCAGATCTCTACTGAACTTAAATATGCAAGAGCCCATTTCATGCAAACTCCTTCCTGACGTTATGAAGCATTTATGAGTCACAACACTTGAATAGTTTTCAGCTTAACAACACTATGTTAGATCACACCAATTAATATATTCAAAGGGAAGAGCCATATGTTATTACTGGAATGCAGGGCTATCACTTTCAGTAATTGCGGTTGCTGTAGGTGAAGTCCCAATGATAAAGAAATGAATGTGGGAAATGAATGTGCAAAATATTCAGATTTATTCAAATTTCCGGAGAGGAAGATGTGGTGTTGACTGCTGGAGAATGAAAATGCTACCATTGGGGAGAGAAGAAAGGAATTCATTGCAATAACAGTTTGCAAAATATCCGAGACAGATATAAAAACAAAACCACATCTTTACAGCAGATCATTTTGGGAAACAAAATTGCTAAGTGAAACAGATGTCTTTTCCTTTCTCAGCTTGGCTGACATAAATCGCAGATGCCCATTAGCCAAAAGACGTGTGTGAACATTTTACATGTAAGACAGAAAATGAGAACTTCACTGTTATTTGTGAGCTCCCTGCTCCTTCTGACAGTTTAATTTCCCCCCTTTTGTTTAGTTGTTGTTCTGACAGAGGAAGAAAATAGTTGTTTTTTATTCTGAACTAGTAAATAGATAGTACTAGCAGTAAATAATAACAAGCATAATTAGGGGCTCAGCAGTGTGGCCCACTTGCAAATGAAATTTATATTTTGGTGTGATCACTTGATCTCCTTGGGGGAGATCTCTGAATGACCAGATTGTTCAAGGTTCCATGACTTCAGGGATTGCTATGAGATTACCGTCTTGCAGCCAGTTTTGTGGCTATTCCTACCACTGAATCTATGTAGTTTGGTCTTCACTGACAGAGATCCGTCAAAGAGGATGCTATTCTGTTGAGCAGTCAAAGATACAATGCACCCCTGAGCAGTCACTGCAATAACCCTACCTGTCATAGTTATAGCTATTTTGCAGAAAGGGGGATGTGGTTCTTCAGCTTTATTGGTAATAGGGCGCTGATATGCCGTCTGCTCTCTAATAATGTGCATACATCAGAACGTAAAGGTAAAGGACTCCTGGATGGTTAAGTCCAGTCTAAGGTGACTATGGGGTTGTGGTGCTCATCTCGCTTCAAGCCGAGGGAGCTGGCGTTTGTCCACAGACAGCTTTCCGGGTCATGTGAACAACATGACTAAACTGCTTCTGGTGCAACAGAACACCATGATGGAAACCAGAGCGCATGGAAACACTGTTTCCTTCCCGCCACAGTGATACCTATTTACCTACTTGCACTGGCATGTTTTCGAACCACTAGGTTGGAAGAAGCTGGAACAGAGCAACGGGAGCTCAGCCAGTCACAGGGAGTTGAACTGCCGACCTTCTGATTGGCAAGCCCAAGAAGCTCAGTGGTTTAGACCACAGCCTAAGATGGCCAATGGACACTTTATGTTGTACCCAAAGAATCAATTTCTTTCCTTCATTGAATTGTATTGAGGGGGGGGGAGTTACCCGCTTTCCCATGTATGGCATGTTGTCATGCTGTCTTTGTCCTTGCATCCCCACTAGTTAAAATGATCAGAAAGGATGAACAGGCACAGGGGAAGAACAGCTTCTCTTCCCATTACAGAATAGCTTCCAAGGAACATAAAGAACCTCCACAAACAGCGCCATCACCACCAAATATCAGTGATGTACCACTGCTGCTGAATAAAATTGAACAGTCTGGGTCCTAAGTTAGGTCAATGCTTCACATATTGCAGTCACGAGAAGGAAGCTAAAAAAGAACTTGGCGGGTTTGACAAAAGCCGGCTAATGGATTTGTTGCTGAGTTGAACTTTGAACTGAGGTCTTTCCAACCCACATTCTTATAAAGATCTATATAGTACTGGGAAGAAAGAGGTGAGTGAAGATCTACCTCAGGAACAAGTGGGGGGAAATCAAATCATCCTTACCTTATGGTTGAAAAGGTGACCAGAGGCTGTTGTCAGTGGGGAGGGTCCTGCTCTGAATCTGGCCAAGCAGGGGGAGACCCCAGAGGACAGTCTCTGGCATTTCTTCCCAAGCAGTGAAAAAAGACCAGCAGTGCTTGTTATTCGTCAAGAGCTCACAATAAAGGAGGCATGGGGGATGCCAAGGAGGTGGCAGATCTGGCCACCAAGAAGCTCACTTGTAGCTGTCGCTGTGGTAGCGCACGAAGCATTCCCTGGAGGCTAGATCCGCTGCCCTTGTGGATCCTGCTGCCCGAGACAATCACCTGGTCACCATGCCTCATGGGTGGGATGGCCCTGACAGTGGATGTGGGACTAGAGGAAGCCTTATGTCATAATGGTATGACTAGAGGCATGACCTGCAGCCTCTTTCTCCATGTTAGCTCTTCATCTGGAGATAGGACAACATCTGTATCTGGATGTGGTGCCAGATGTGGATGTTGCTTAGAGCTGGCCCTGAAAAAAAAAACACCCAACACATCTTGCTGCATGGTGCCAGTGGGCAGTGACATTCTGAAGACCGCTTCCATTCTTCCAAGCTAAGACATTGTCACGTTGCTCTTTAAACACCTGGAAATGACCAGCAGCAAAGACTTGAGCAGAGTTTGCCCCATGTGCAGCTTTGCAAGGCTGGGCGAATGTGGATGTCGATGTGTATAAAGTGAAGGTTCTGCCGAAACCACAGTTGATGTTGTTGGTGGAGGAGATAAGTTATCATTGGACACGGCTGATGCATAGCTGCCAAGTCTCCCGTATTCCCTGGGAAATCCCCATTTTTCCAGCTGTTCCTAGCTGAAAAAACAGATTTTTTTGTTTCCCCCTGCTTTATTCTGGTGTGGCGGCCATTTTGGAACTGAGTGAAGCATGCTCAGAAGCGACTTTTGATGCTGCTCTGCCCAGTTCCAAAATGGCTGCAGTGCGACTTCTGGCACGGCGCCATTTTGGAACTGGGCAAAGCAGCATCAAAAGTCACTTCTGAGCATGCTCCGCCCAGTTCCAAAATGGCGGCAGCGCTACTTCCAGTCTGCTACTTCCGCCCGGTCCCTTATTTCTCCGACAGCAACTTGGCAGGTATGGGCTGATGTTACTGGCTCCTGAAACCTGTGCTTATTTCAAAATATAGCACTGGTTATAAAATAGTTGAGACAACAAGAGGTATCAAAATAGTTTCCCCCCAATTCCTATCCCATCCTTCATCTCAAACCTGAACTAATAATTATGTGATTAATTTCTATATTGGCTGATATGACTGAAGATGATCATGCAAATCACTGCTCCAGTTTTTTATTAGCGTTCCTCTGTTCTGAATCGAAGTTGTTGGGGGGGGCAGCCCCTCACAGATTCTGCTCTTTTTTTTAAAAAAAAGCCTCTAATGGTTTCTTCACTCATTATAGGTTTTCTGATATATTCTCTCTCCCCCCATAAGGTTGATACATATTTCCTTAAGCATGTTATCCAGGATGCATTTTATAGCATGCAAATGTCTAGCAGATTGCTTACACACAGAAAAAGTTGTTGCTGCTGTTAACATTTAAATATAATGAAATCAGTATGCAAATATGATCATTAGGGACATAACCGTATGGCTGATTATTTGCATGGGGGGGGGGGGAACCCCAGATTGTTTGCTTGAACTTGCTTGATGCACACAAAATGAAAGCTACATTCATTCTTCTGCATGTATTTCTTCCTGCATCAGTGTTACTAATGTGAAATGAAATCGGTCTTCTTGGCGTAAGTTCAATTTTGAGTTGAGCCCATTAAATCTTTAATCCTGTTCACACTTATCTGGGAAGGAAGTTCCATTGAACTCTATGGTGCTTATTTCTGAGTAGACAGTTGTAGAAGACATTAAAGATTTGTCCTTCCTCATTGGCAAAGACTTTTAACGGTATTGATGCACGGAAAGCTCATAAAATAGGGAGAAGGATGCTGTCACGTTCTCATAAAGGTATTGCATATGGAAGGACGCCTTAGATCTTAAGATACGCTGAGTAGCAGAAAATGTATGAGCTTAATGGTGAAGACCAGCTGAATTTGAGGGAGAGTTTTGATACATTTCCAGGGACCTCCATTTTGAAAAATGAAGGGAATTGGGTTTGCAGACTGCATTCAGACAACACTTTATTCCATTTCCCTGATATTTCCTTCCCTGATGGTTTCCACATTTGATGTGGTCTTTCACAGAACATCAGAACCCCTCCTGAATATCTAGTGCAGGCATCCCCAAACTCGGCCCTCCAGATGTTATGGGACTACGATTCCCATCATCCCTAACCACTGGTCCTGTTAACTAAGGACAATGGGAGTTGTAGTCCCAAAGCATCTGAGGGCTGAGTTTGGGGGTGCCTGATCTACTGGTAGTGGAATCTAGTGGAAGTTAACAGCTCATTGGGAGATAGCACTGTTTGGTGAATGGGAAAGCGGAGGATATATATTCACCTTAAGATCACAGGCAGAGCACCTAGGGAGACTGCAAGATTCTCCATAAGATTTTGTTCCCCATTTGCTCTTTGGGAAGAAATAACAAGCTTTCTTTCAAAAATTGTGCAGCTCCGGCACTAGTTATGCAGCTTTTCTTAATTATCACGTACCCCGCCTTGTCCTTTATCTGTTTAGAGAATTTACAACTAACACAGCAGGTTGTGAATGTTTAATAGATTCTTTTCCAAGGGAAGAAAAGGTCAGCATTACCATAAAATTCTTCTTTAAGATTTGTGACAGGAATGTTCCACAGCACGGAACAGGTGTTGCCGGAGAAACTAAAATCTGCCATGGGAGCAGAGCTCTTAACGAATATTCTGTGCATTATTGGGAAATGACAATTTTAATGCTCTACGCACACACACATGGTGATATATCGAGTCAGCATAAAATGAAAGGGACTTGGCTTTGTCAATGCATATTTTGCTTGAAGCACCTTGTGTGACTCGCTGTCTTCTGAACCATTTTATTAAACACCTCTCTCTCTCTCTCTCTCTCTCTCTCTCTCTCTCTCTCTCTCTCTCTCTCTCTCCTCCCACCACCCAACCTTAGCTTCACTCTGACCAGGACAAAGGAGATGGGTCCCTCAAGTACATTTTGTCCGGAGATGGAGCTGGCACTCTTTTTGTTATTGATGAGAAAACAGGTGACATTCATGCCACACGAAGAATTGACAGGGAAGAGAAAGCTTACTACACCTTACGTGCCCAGGCTATTAACAGGAGAACACTCAGGCCAGTGGAGCCTGAATCAGAGTTTGTCATCAAAATCCATGACATCAATGACAATGAACCAACGTTTCCCGAAGAAGTTTACACCGCAAGTGTTCCTGAAATGTCAGTTGTTGGTGAGTGTTACATTCAAATGGAAATAAATGTCTGCAAAGGTGAGACACCACATATGTCCTGTTCTTGTAAATTCAGGCAGCCAGGGTGGGAATTGCATTTTTCAGGGGAGGGGGGATGCCCTAAATTAGGTCTTGTCTTTTCTTTTTAAGGAAAAACAGTGGAATGGAATGGAATGAGGAACTGCACACTTCATATCCTTATGGTAGTAGTAGTGCTGTTGTCGTGATGCATTTTATATCCAGTATGGATCTCTTCCTATTACTTGTATCCCAGTGATCTATATTCTCCATAAAAAGTGAAGGAACAGAGGATAATTTGAGACTAAACAGTTAGTTGGGAGAGCGACTGTGATTAGAACTTAGAGAGAATCCATCACTCCACAGTGGTTACTAATGAATAAATGCACATACCATAGTACTAGAATATAACTTTTATTGTCACAGTATTACAGAACTGGAAGGTAATCTAGTGTAAACTCCTGGATCAGGATTCAGATACATTTCACTGATATGTCCGTAGGATGCATAGAGAAGAAAGTGCACCAACCCACTGGAAGCCATAAAACAAAGATTCTAAAACATTAATTGCTGTGTTATTTGCTATGGAAGAAGCTAAGCCATGGCCCTTCCTCCATTTGACCAGAAGGAATATTCATTCCCCATTTGCAAATGTCGCAACCAATTACATCCCGAGCATGAAAGCATGAGCTGTTCACTCAGAGTTCCCCAACAGAAAATGTTCTTAGCTATCTGGTGTAACATCCAAGCTGTGCACTTTTAGCCAGCCCAGAAAGCAGGACTGGGATGCTCCTTAATTCAATAGACCTCCGTCACCAAGACACAAAGGGCAAATTAATGCACGCTGACCCAGCAAAGCAAGTATATGTATGGAAGCAAGCTTTGATGTACAGAGTTCCATTCTGGATTAGGAACTGTGCACAGAGAATAGCTGCAGGTGTGGCAAGTCATTCAGTCTGATTCCCATATACATTGAGTGTGCTCCTTGGAAGGGGGTTCACTTTCATGTTGTAATGTGGATAGAAACTAGATTTCTTAGGCTACAGTCCCAAGCTTGTTTAGTAGAGAGTAAAGCCTACTGAACTTACTGGGACTTGCTTCTGAATGAGCTTTCATGGATTTGCACTGTTACACCATTAGTTGTTGCATATAAGCAAATTTCGTTAATTTTTTGTATTTGTTTTATTTGGTTTTGAACTAATGGTGTTTCTCAGAAGCATACAAGAGCATGAATCTGTGTCTGTAGAATGGAAACTGTATTTATAAGTAAATCGGTGGATCTGTTTGGCATAGAATCATAGTATCATCGAATTGTAGAGTTGGAAGGGGTCACAAGAATCATCTAGTCCAACCTCATGCAAGGGCAGGAATCCTTTGCCCATTGCGGGACTCAAACCCATGACCCTGAGGTTCAGGGGTCTCATGCTTTACCAGTTGAGCTATCTGTACCTGGCTGACCTAGCTTGTCACATGTAGCATCAGGCAGCCACAAGGCTGTTAGGTTTCACCCCTCAAAAATTTCAAACTGGCCAATTAAAAACAAATAATTCATGATGTGCCACAAACTTGGCATCCCAATATTTCAAGAGTCTGCCAGATAAATAGCAATGTGAGGGAAGGTTCATAATTAGGTATGGACAATCTCAATTTTGGTTTCTCTCAGCTTCTCACTTTTCCAATCTTCAATTCACTTCTCCACATTTCTGCAGCAATTTGTGATTGATTGCTTTAAAATTCTCGTGATAAATTGTCAGCATTTTGGTGCATATTTCTTTATGCAATTTTTACCAATATACACACTTTTGCAAACAATTTTCCCTAATATAATGCATTTCTATGCACAGCTACCCCAAGTATATGCATTTTGGTACTCGTTGTTTAGTTGTAGAACTACATCCCAAAATTCAAAGAAGTGCAAATTTCAGACGACAGCTGTGTTTTGGTTTACGTGTTGATCTGACAAGTGCAAATTAGGTAGTTTCTCATTAAAATTGAAACAAATTTGAATTTGTCCTCCATTCTCCCTAGTTCACAAGTCTCGTTTTATTTCTATGCACTAAAAGGGGATGCAGGTTGTGTGTCCTTGTGTTTCCGGAGAGTCCCGTATAGCACGGCACGATTGTTTTGGAACAGGTTACATTTGGAACACATCACATTACTGTTGCATTCTTAACAAGATCCTGCCACACCAGCTGTTTAACTCTATCTCTCTCTGTCTCATCACTCAACAAGTAGTACTTATGTCCTAAATATTAATCCACTGTCTATGAAACAATCAGTGATTATCCCGGGAGTCTCAGGGCTGGATTAAAAGATCTAGAGGCTCTAGTCTAAGCCCCGGTTTGAGGAGCCCCCTCTACAATGCAATTTGTCTCTCACACGGCAGCAACTTGTAGAGAAATATATATTGGATATAATTTTTCTTCCTTGGCTGCAACATGACGCCCCCATTCTTTTATTATCTTCACCACTGCTTTTCTGTTGGCTTGCTAAGGCCAATGAAAGACTTTGCAGCTTTGAAAACTCTTTAGGATTTTTATCCTTCGCTCTTCTTTCACTGTGTCCCTTCCATTCATCTCTCCTAACCTACTTATTCCCTGCCTTTAATTTCTCTGCCCACCTTTTGCCTACCTTTGGATCTTTGGGCTTTAGCAGCTCATCGTATGAATTACCCCAGCTACATTTCTCAGCATTGCTGATTGCTGTCATCCTTCCTAGTTGGTCCCTCGGCCCTCTAATCTCTTCCACCCTTCTACCTCAAAGATATCAATGCAAACTTCACACAGGTGCGACCTCCCTCTGGGTTCACAGGCGGTTTGCAGCAGTTATCCTGCCATCATTTTCAGCTAGCGTTCCTTTTGTCTTTCTCTTCAGAAGTCCGTCCAACTATTTATAGCAGCTACCACATACTTTTGGTCCTCGGGCTTTTCCCTTCACTCCATCATTAGTATGATATTTCCTCTCTTCCTGTTTCCAAAGCCACAATAATTCTTCTCAACTGGACACCCATCACATTTCCTTCATTTGCCCAAGTGGTCTTTGAATATTATTACACCACACAACTAAGAAACAATACACAGCAAAAAATCCACAGCAAAACGTATTATCAATCCCCGTATACATTGAGCATGATTTCAGGTCAGGGGTATTAATAGCATTATGCCAGTGGTTTTCAATCAGTGTGCTTTGGCACCCTAGGGCGCCTTGAATGATGGTGTGCCTCTGTCCCTCCTTCCTTCCCTGCCTCCTCTGATGCCCTCTTGCATCTCTGCCTCCCAAAGGCTTGAACCTGCCTCCACCCCCATTGTTCTGCCCGGACACTGAGGGTCCAGCGCCGAAGGCCTTCTGGCGGTTCCCTCACTGCGAGAAGCAACGCTACAGGGAACCAGGCAGAGGGCCTTCTCAGTAGTGGCACCCGCCCTGTGGAATGCCGTCCCATCAGATGTCAAAGAGATAAAGAATTACCTGGCATTTAGAAAACATCTGAAGGCAGCCCTGTTTAGGGAAGTTTTTAATGTGTGATATTTTAATGTATTTTAATCTTTGTTGGAAGCCGCCTTGGATGGGCGGGGTACAAATAATAAATTATTATCATTATCATTATCATTATTATTAAACAGCTGTTTGTTGCAGCTGCCCTGGCTACAAGCTGCCCAGGGGAATGGGGGCATCCTCTTTCCAGACCCCTGTGGGGCAGTGTGAGGAAGCACCTCTTTTGGGGGCAGGGGGGCAGCTCAGAGACCAGGGGCAGCTGCCTCGGCTGCCCGGAGGACTCCCAAGAGAGAGGGGAGAAGAGAGGAGGCCGAGGAAACACTCCACAAGGGAAGGTGATCGAAAAAGGGTGCCGGCTCTGCAGGCAAGGGGTGATATAACTGGGCTCCTGAGCCCCACAGGGGTGCCACAGAAATAAGGTTATTAGTCAAGGGAGCCATGGGCTCAAAAAGGTTGAAAACCTCTGGCTTATGCAATATATATTGGGTTTACTGCATATTTCCTCTCCAAAAAGAATTCAGCCCAGTTACAAGGGAAGGAAACTGGCAACTGTGAAACCACATTTCAGAGACTGTCCAATATGCTTTGATGCATGTGCAGGGTGAACCCCACTCACAATGCCCCACTCTGTGGCAATAAAAGTCAAGTAGTATGCTAAATAAATGATAACATTCACCTCTTTAAAGTTAGGGCACATTCTGTTGCCTGAAGTGCCCTTCCTCAACCTGCATAATAATAGGGGCAGCACTTACCACAGTTAGTGTGTCTTGAAATGAAACAATTAAAATGTCAAGGCCAATTACAAAGAGAGATTCAGGCATTAATAACCTCCTGCCATTCTTTGCTCACTCAGACATAGGACCTGTACCCATACTGTCCACTTTTTCAAGGCCCATACTAGGATGTGTGTCTTCTGGGAGCTGTGCTTCACTCTCGCCCCTAGAAAGCACTTTTCCAAGGCAAGAGAGTGAGGTTGCTGCTGCTGCTGCTGCTGCTGCTGTTTACTCATTTAGTCCTGTCCAACTCTTCGTGACCCCATGGACCAGAGCACGCCAAGCACTCCTGTCTTCCACTGCCTCCCGCAGTTTAGTCAAACTCATGTTGGTAGCTTCGAGAACACTGTCCAACCATCTTGTCCTCTGTTGTCTCCTTCTCCCTTCTCTTTGTGCCCTCAATCTTTCCCAACATCAGGGTCTTTTCCAGGGAGTCTTTTCTTCTCATGAGGAGGCCAAAGTATTGGAGCCTCAGCTTCACGTTCTGTCCTTCCAGTGAGCACTCAGGGCTCATTTCCTGAAGAATTGATAGGTTTGATCTTCTTGCAGTCCATGGGACTCTCAAGCGTCTCCTCCAGCACCATAATTCAAAAGCATCAATCCTTCGGCGATCAGCCTTCTTTATGGTCCAGTTCTCACTTCCATACATCACTACTGGCAAAACCATAGCTTTAACTATACAGACCTTTGTCGGCAAGGTGATGTCTCTGCTTTTTAAGATGCTGTCTAGGTTTGTCATTGCTTTTCTCCCAAGAAGCAAGCGTCTTTTAATTTTGTGACTGCTGTCACCATCTGCAGTGATCATGGAACCCAAGAAAGTAAAATCTCTCACTGCCTCCATTTCTTCCCCTTCTATTTGCCAGGAGGTGATGGGACCAGTGGTCATGATCTTGGTTTTTTTTTATGTTGAGCTTCAGACCATATTTTGCGCTCTCCTCTTTTACCCTCATTAAAAGGTTCTTTAATTCCTCCTCACTTTCTGCCATCAAGGTTGTGTCATCAGCATATCTGAGGTTGTTGATATTTCTTCCGGCAATCTGAATTCCAGTTTGGGATTCAGTCCAGCCTTTCGCATGATGAATTCTGCATATATGTTAAATAAGCAGGGAGACAATATACAGCCTTGTTGAGAGTGAGGTTTAGCCACCCAATATGTCCGCTACGATCTCACATGAAAATCCGGGCTGACCCCATTTTTCCCAGGGCACTTGGGAGGTACGATGTACCCAGAGGTGTTTTTCCCTACTGTCCATTTCTAAAATGCCCTTTAGCCTCCCTTTAAAAGCCTTGTTTCATTTGATGTACCTATTGCATTTCATTTGAAAAACAATGATTCCAATTATATTTCAATATCAATCTATGGACCAGAGTACAATTAATGCACATTATAATCTAAGGAGAACCTCCCCCTTCTTGCATCGGAGCCAGCTCCTAAGGGCCAAGGAGGCTTTGCCTCCCCAATAAAATATTTGAGGGGGCTGTGCCCCCCCAATGTTAATGGGCATTGCCATTAAAGTGGTGTTTGTGCACTGTGTCATATGATTAATTATATGGGGTTGGGCTTACCTGCCCCCTCCCCAATATTTTATTAAAGTTGGCACCCCTGCAGAAGCATTAGGTCCAGAATTTATAATTACAGAACTGCAGCACTGCTCTGGAGTGGGGGATATGGAAGCACAGTACATCCCTTCTCCACCCAGCAAACTGCTCTGCCACTTAAGGCAGAACAAACACACTTACTCTGCATTTACAGGAGTGGCCTGAGACATTCATCTCCCCCCTCCCCCCCTTGAATTTGTGGCTATCTGCTATGATAACCACGCTTGGAGTCATTCCTGTAGCATTAAAAAAACCTATCACAGGGATCTCATTGGAAGAATGACCTGAAAGAATCTTTTTGAGAACTCACCATTTTGCAGAATAAGGAGGGAAAGTGAAGTGGTAGCACTGCGGTCTGCAGGCAGAGTGTCAAGTTGTCAAATGCTCTTCCATTTTTATTTTAAAGAAAGTTTATTGCATGTCTTAGCTACATCAGAAAGAGGACTGTCTAATGTATACTTGTTTGCTGCATGCAAGGTGTTGTTGATTTTAAAGAGCATTCAAAAATATTTTTTGGCACTCACCGAATCTCCAGTTTCCGGTGGTGCTGTCCAGGTATCTGCTTCTGTGTCATTATATCTGCTCATTCAATGTAATTTGGGTCTTGAGGAAGCTCGAAAGACTTAAGCTTGGCCAAAACCACACACACAGAGGGGAGGGAGGGAGGGAGGGAGGGAGGGAGAATGAGGTGGAAATGAGGTGACAATTGAAATGTGGCTTGGACTACTTCAGCCTGCTAGTCGGGGATTCAAGTTTTGAATACTCCTCCTGCATCTAGAAATTTATTGAAGCAAGCGAGAAACATTCTGTTCCAACCCTTTCCCACCTGTGCTGGCGTTTCAGAGAGTTTTTAACATAGGGAAGAAAGTTTAAAAATGTCACTTCCCACCAACCACTGCTGCCTCAAGGGATGCAATCCATTCTCCCTGTGTTACTTCAGATGTTGAGATAAATTGCAGAGACTGAATCCTGGGATCTTGTCTTTGCAAAACAGGTGCTGTGTTAGGAAGCTCTGACCCCCCGCCTCCTTCCATATCTTAGTAGTACACTTAGGCTTTCTAAAGAAGAAGTGTTACATTGTGCTGTAGAATTTGCTTTCAGCAAATATGAGGAACAGTGTTAAGAAATACCTGCCTGGTGAGCCAGAATAATATTTTAGCTTATTCCTAAACTGAGAAAAAAAAAGAAATGAAAAAGAAGTGGGAAATGGTGTCTCGCAATTTGTTTGGCTTCCCAAAACGCTTCTGCTACCCTCCGATGCATTGCTAAAGGACTCGTCGATTCTTCAAAAGATTTGATCTACAAAGCACGGGGCATTGGGTGCACCACTGAAAGGGATTAGAAACTGGCTGGCAAGGCAAGGAATAAAAATGATTTTTCTAAAAAGGTAACAGTATAATAAGCAGAAAAGTAACAAGCCGGGTGGTGCTGAAAGGGTGAGTCAGGGCTCGCTTTAATTGTACCTCAGAAGCCTTTGAAGGCTGTGCAGTTTCTAAACCGGCTAAATGTTGAGATGAAACAGAAGGGAAAGGCCCTTAATGTATTCAAATGGATTGGAACGGATTAAGTCTTCCAGCTGATTAGAAGCTCATACATTTCAGCACAGCAAAGTGGAAGGCAGGGAAGCTACAGCATAGAACCCACCATGCCTTTAAAGCTGGCCAAATTATTCATTACGAACTTATCGAATTCAATAGACTGAATCCCATCTCCTGCTTTAATTATCCATCATTTTATCGGCAATGAATGAAACTGTGCCTTGCCTGAGCCTCTAGCAAGAGTGTGAGTGTTCAGGAAGTGGGTGGCAGTGTTTCAGGACTTCTTTGCAAAAGACCCCGAGTCTAAAGTTTAGGAATAAATACCTTCTACCTTGAATACTCATGCAGATAGACTGATGGATAAGCAGAGCTCGGCGATGCAGTTAGGTAATTTTAGTCTTTAGATTTACCAGTTTTACAGAGGTTCCTTCCCCAGAGTGTAGGGTTCTGCTTTATTTTGGGAGTCCTTCTGCATATTTTAGGGTTGCCATATGTCTGGACATATCCAGAATAGTGCAGTTGGCAGCAGTGTGGAGGCAGAAATCAGTCCAATGTCTGGGAACACCTGGACACATGGCAGCCCATGTTGGAATGTCCGTTTCCCCCCTATTTCCTGGCATTTTTTTTTTTTTTGCGATTTTGCCCAAAAAGCTCACCAATTTTAGGCAAAACTTTAAAAAGCTCAACAACTCTTCTGTCAGGAATTTCACTGTTTGAAACATGGCAACCCCTAGTGTATTGTGATGAGTGAAACCCTGGACATTTTCCCCAAAGTTGTGCCCCGCCAATATTGTTAACTAATTAATTGCCTGCCCTTCACCCTAAGTTCCGAAGGCCAGTTACAACATTAAAACACAATATTTCAAAGATGCCAGGGGTTTAAACTGGGACCTTCTCAGGCAGAATACATGCTCTGCAACGGAGTCATAGCCTTTCCTCCGACACAAAAGAGCCATCAAAAGTAGTAACCCTGCATCTTTTCCTCCCCCTGCTCCCCGGCCATGTGTCAGATATGCTGTGGTACCATCACTGATTTTACCCACAAAGATCAGCCAGTGAAGGGGAGTGGAAGCAAGAAAACACAAAGGAGATTCCGACTAAGCAACAGGAAAAAACTTTCTGATAGTAAGAGCTGTTCAACAGTAGAACTAAACATAATAAAAAAAATCCTTCCAGTAGCACCTTAGAGACCAACTAAGTTTGTCATAGGTATGAGCTTTCGTGTGCATGCACACTTCTTCAGATACACTGAAACAGAAGTCACCAGACCCTATATATAGTCAGAGGGTGGGGAGGGGTATTACTCAGAAGGGTGGTGGGAATGGGTGATTGGCTGATAGGAGTGGTAAGCCTGTTGATGACTGTTAATGACTGCAGTTGGTCTTGCAGGAAAAAGCAAGAGGTGAGGTGCTAAATAAAGCTTTATTGATAAAGCTTTTATGGGTAACGTTGGAAAGTGTTGATCACTTCTTTACCTGGGCAGTTACCTTTCCACAAGGGCCAACACTGATGCCGAAATCCAGCATAGCCTGAGCTCTGCAAGTGTGGCTTTCTCCCGATTGAAGTGCAGAGTGTGATTGAAGTGCTGAGTGTTTGAGGAATGGGACATTCGCAGGGAAACAAAAATGCTTGTTTACAAAGCTATTATACCACCAACCTTACTACCGTATATGCTTGTGAAACATGGACCACTTATAAACGTCATCTCCAACTCCTCGAAAGATTCCATCAACAGTGTCTCTGAAATATTTTACACATCACTTGGGAAGACAGGCAAACTAATATCAGTGTACCGGAAGAAGCAAAGATCACCAGTGTTGAAGCAATGATTCCTCAACATCAACTTCGTTGGACTGGTCATGTTGTGCGGATGCCTGATGATCGTCTTCCAAAGCAACTACACTATTCCGAACTTAAAAATGGAAAGCGTAATGCTGGTGGTCAACAAAAGAGGTTTAAAGACAGTCTCAAGACAAATCTTTAAAAATGTAGTATAAACACTGACAACGGGGAAACTCTGGCCTGCGAGTGCTACCAAAGGTGTCATGGGCTTTGAAGAAACTCGATCTCAGGACGCAAGGGAGAAATGTGCTAAGAGGAAGGCACACTTAGCAAATCCACACCGTGATCAACTCCCGCCTGGAAACCAATGTCCCCACTGTGGAAGGATGTGTGGATCCAGAATTGGCCTCCACAGTCACCTACGGACCCATTGTTAAAACCATGTTTATGGAAGACAATCTTACTCGGCTACGAGTGATTGCCAAAGAGTACTTAAAATAATAGCATCTATATGGATCTCATTAGTGTTTTCTTCTATTTATAAGGGAACTGTATATTACCTGATTTTCAATATATTTCATATATGGGCACAAATTACAATAAAAATAGCAAAGGTCATTATTCCATGTCTGCACCTTTCTCAGCAAGTATACACAAGGTTACACATGAGGAAGGGATGCCTCATTCTCTTCAATGAGAATAAAGTCTTGGAGACTGACTGAGGGCTGATTCATACCCACAAAACTTATGTGTGAGCTCACAGGCACACTCAGCCGAGAACCCAAATGTGCTGCAGCTCCCTATTGAATGCAAAATCTTTTGACAAACCCAGATTTGCTGTCACATAATGTGTGAAAAGACTACATTCAGCATTCAAATCCCACAGGGGGGAAATAAAGAAACACATGCAAGCATTAGTACGGTAACTTCACATTTGTGGCCACTAATTCAATCTCCTCGTTAAAATGTCTACTCTACCACATAAGGCAAAATCACAGTCATTGTAAGAGGGAAGAAATACGACGCACTGCTCAGCGGCGGATTTAGGAACGTTTAGATACTGCCCCATTTTTCTTTTGTATTAACCTCCAAGGAAGATGCTGAAGAGGTTTACTTTTAAAGAAACATGAACAGTGATTTCACAAGGCACAGTTTAAATGATGAAGAAAAAGAGGAATAGCCTTGAGCTGGAATTTGGAAGGCTAATTCTTGCTGAGTAGCAAGAACAACAACAGAAGGGGCACAACGTCTTTCCATCAGAATCATCATGGCTTGGGTCTTGCTAAGGTAGCAAACTTGCATAAGGCCCTTCAGCAGAATTCATTGTAGGTCAGTGCTGGGGAATGTGCTTTGCATCTAAAAGGTCCCCAAGCTCAGTTCCGGCTATCTATAGGCAGATCTAAAAAAAAAAAAAGACCCCTCTGGAGCAGTGTAAGTCAGCTTTCTAAACTGGTACATTCTAGATCTTTTTGTGCTACAACTGCAGCCCCAGTCAGCAATGGTAGTCCCAAATATCTGGAGAACATGCAAGGGTAAGGCAGATCCCGACATTTCTTTACTACTTCCAACATCAGGTGGTGCTGCAGATGACTGAATGTACAAAATATTTTTTTAAAAAAAATCCTCCACCTAGGAAACCAGCATGAGAGGGGAGATAATTCTGTCCTGGCATTCTCTGTGACATAGTAGTTTTGTAGGCAGCGAGACATCTAAAATACATACCAAAAATGCTATTTTTCTAGAAAAAGAGGTGCCATAATAATAATAATAATTCAGTGGCACCTCGGGTTACGGACTCCGCTAACCTGGAAGTAGTACCTCGAGTTAAGAACTTTACCTCAGGATGAGAACAGAAATCGTGTGGTGGTGGCAGCGAGCGGCCCCATTTGTTAAAGTGGTACCTCAGGTTAAGAACGGTTTCAGGATAAGAATGGACCCCCGGAACAAATTAAGTTTCTAACCAAAGGTGCCACAGTAATAATGATGAAGATGATGATGATGATGATGATGATAAATATGGTGTATATATATAAAGGTAAAGGGACCCCTGACTGTTAGGTCCAGTCACGGACGACTGTGGGGTTGTGGCGCTCATCTCACTTTATATTATTTAATAATTATACCCTGTCCATCTGGCTGGGTTTCCCCAGCCACTCTGGGCAGCTCCCAAAAGAATATCACAATAAAACATCAAAGATTAAAAACTTCTCTAAACAGGGGAGCCTTCAGATGTCTTCTCAAAGTCAAATAGTTGTTTATTTCCTTGAGATCTGATGGGAGGGCATTCCACAGGGTGGGCGCTGCTACCAAGAAGCCCTCCAGAAGGCCCTCGGAGCTGGACCTCAGTGTCTGGGCTGAACAATAGGGGTGGAGATGCTCCTTCAGATGCCAGAACTGAGTTCCTGTGAGTTCTCCCTGAAAAGCCCTGCATACCAACCCTATGGAAACAAAAAGGGTACTCACAACTATATATTATAATCAGGGGAAACCACCTAGAACTGAAAACAAGAACCTTCTTTTCTGTATATGGGTGATGGTATCATATTTGGATTTAAGGGAGCATGGCCAGTTCTGTCACACTGGGTGCCAAAGCTCAGGGACACTGCAAGAGTTGCCACAGTTATTATTTAGAATGGATCATAAGAAGCTGGGGTGGGGTATAGATTTGGTATTCCAGAGCACACCACCGAAATATGAGACCCCATGGGTCTGCCACCAGTGGTGTCTGAACCCATTATTATTTTTTGATCACACCACGATATATATTTTTGTCAATGTGAAATGAAATACAGCCTTGAACCTCTGTTCAGTATTTACAAAGGAAATTAGTGTCACTCAACTAATTCATGCAAGGAGGGCTGGTGGTTCAGGAGTTAATTTATGCTGGGAGATGCACCTGGGTAACCTTGAGTCCTGCAGCTCATAACTCTGTGTTGATTTACCTTTGCTAGCCTCCATGCTTTCAGGATTGCTGGAGCGTCCATGACCCACCAGGCATCATGTAGAGGCACTGATGATATAAATTGCTCTGTCCTTGACTCTCCGTCTAAGATTCGTTGTTTTAAAATATGGGCGTCTATGACAAGAGATTCCAGAGGCAGAAAGGAAGATAGCTTGGAGTTGTTAAGAGGGCTACTTTGAATGTAGTGCTTAATACTTTTGGCATCCGATATTATGGAACTATGTTTTATTTGAATACTCTAGGTACTTCTGTTGTGCAAGTAACAGCCACCGATGCAGATGACCCTTCCTATGGCAACAGTGCCAGAATCATCTATAGCATACTTCAAGGCCAACCATATTTCTCCGTGGAGCCAGAAACAGGTCAGGGATGCTGTTGCTATTTTTCTATATTTCAAGAAGGATTCGAATGTCCTTTTGTCAGTCACTCAATGGAGCAGAGTACCTATGACTAGGCTTCAGCTACATGCCATATTCTGGTAACTTCAGAAACTCTGAAGTGCGAGAAGTGTTAAAATGCAGATTTGATGACTGTAATCTGAATAAATCATGGACGTATTAATTTTGTACTTTGAAAACAGAAAAGGGTTGGGGAAAATATAGGGAATGCAATGTAATTTATAGACAGTATACAGCGAGAGGTGGTAGATTTCTGGACTGTACCACTTCAGATTTATATACAAGGAAGAAGTGGGTGGTTTTTTTAATGTTCTCATTCTCATGTAAAATGTCATCCACATTCACTAAGCTAGTAAATCGGATTGGTGGTTGGATCTGAAAACTGAGCTACCACTGTACTAACTTATATGTCCCCCCCTCCCTGAAAGGTTTGGAGGGTGACAACATGAGAATAGGCATTTTATGTGGTGGCTCCCCATCAATGAAATGCTCTCCCCACAGATACTGCTTGGTGCCATCATTTCATGTCTTTAGGTGCCAGCCAAAAATATTCCTCTCTACCCAGGCCACCGACCATTAAATAAGCTATGGACTGTTAAACACAGGGGGTGGGAGCTGTTAATGATTATTTTATGATTATGCTTTTTTATTATGCTGTATGAATTATGTTCTTAATGTTAAACACTGCCCTGGGATCTTTGGTTAAAGGGCAGAATAATAATAATAATAATAATAATAATAATAATAATAATAATAATAATAATAATATGTGAATTATTCAGCATGAATTATGTTCTTAATGTTAAACACTGCCCTAGGATCTTTGGTTAAAGGGCAGTATATAAATCGAATAAGAACTTCTACTACTACTACTAATTATTATAATAATATTGCATGAATTATGCTGTGTGAATTATGTTCTTAATGTTAAACACTGCCCTAGGATCTTTGGTTAAAGGGCAGTATAATAATAATAATAATAATAATAATAATAATAATAATAATAATAATAATAATCTTGCAAGGAGTTTTGTACCCACTAATATATAGATTTTTCTCTACGTCTTGCTTTTGCTTTCTCACTGTGTTGGCCAATCTTTTGCTGAACTATTCCTGATATTTTAAAATATACCCTCTCAATGTTATAATGGGTACATTATTTGTGTGTTTGTGTGTGTGTGACTTGCCGTGCAAAGTGAATGCCAGCAATGTTAACAAATGCTTGTTTATTTTCTTCCAAGGAATCATCAGGACAGCTCTACCAAACATGAACAGGGAAAACCGAGAGCAGTACCAAGTTGTCATTCAGGCAAAAGACATGGGAGGCCAGATGGGTGGATTATCGGGGACCACGACAGTCAACATCACCCTGACTGATGTCAATGACAATCCGCCTCGATTCCCCCAGAGTAAGCTTCCTTTAATAGCCCTTCTGTACTACAAAAGCATCAGAATAAAAGAGTGAGGCGACTGCCATCTGGTTTAATTTAAAGCAAATCTAGATTATGGGACACACACTCGAACACAAGGCTTATACTGTACACGGATTTATTCGCTGTTATTAAAAACAAAAATTAAATGAAACGGGGACATCCTTGTTTGGGGGAGGGGCAGCAGCAGTCACAGCTGCAGAAACTCCAGAATAGTTCTTGGTATTTGGGGTGAAGGTGGGAATCGAGAAGGGGAGGGGGAAATAAGCATGCATCTGGCCTACTGAACTGCACAGAACTCCCCTCGCGCTCTCTTAACTTGCTTGCCATCTTTGCCTCCATATGCTTTTTTTTTTTTTGAAAATTACTGAACACCACCCAGGCAACTGGATCTGGGCCCTGATGTGCAAGGCACTGCCCTGGAAGCACCAGAGCCCTGCCTGAATGCCCACCCAATTTTGCGCAGCTTTTACTACGCATTGGCTTGAGTTGCGAGGAAAGGCCCGTGCATACCTTCCAACTCCTGGTTAGAAAAATCTGGGATCAGCAGCGCCGGCACCAGAAGTCGCTTCCAGATATGCGTAGAAGCAACTTTCGGTGCCAGCACTGCCCGATTTCTGGTGCCCAGACATGGGCAGAGCGGCACCGGAAGTTGCTTCTATGCATGTCCAGACATGCTCAGAAGTGACCTCTGGTGCCGTTCTGCCTGATTTTCAGTGCCCAGACATGGGCAGAGCACCCGAAATAAGTTCTATGCATGTCCAGACATGCACAGAAGGAGCCTCCTTGGCAGGTACTGAAATCTGGGGGATTTACGGGATTTTTTCCAATACGGGCTGCCAGCGGGAAATGGTTTAAAACACGGGGGTTGCCTGTGAAAAACGGGAGACTTGGCAGCTATGGGTCCATGGTAATATTAGGTTGATGCCATGGATATTTTAAACCTCACTCCTCTAAACAGACACAGTTGCGCGCCCACACACACACATTCTCATTTGAACTTAGCATCTACTTGTCACTTTTGGTTAGATTTGCACTCTCTAAAATAATTCTTTTGACTTATTAACTTTGTAGATGGACGCACACATAGGGAGAGACACATATCCTGAGAGAGGAAGAAATAGGAGCATAGCACCCCCAGCTGTCCCATGGATGCAAATTCTATGTGTCATTGTTTTTAACAACTTTAAGATCTGCTGCAGGTTATATGAAGTGATATTCAGTCTTAGCATTCCATAACGTAAAACAGAGGTGCCCGGAATATTTGTATCGACGTGTTTATTGATCCGCAAAAGGCCTGTTCAATCCTTCTTGGGCGAAATATCTAGAAAAGAGAACCCTTGTTAAATATATTGTTGGAGGCTTAACATATGCATACTGAATTAAAATAAATAAATGTTACTAAAAGCACATTAGTAAAAGTACTACTCAATTTTTTAAACCCTGCCTCCTGAACTACCAAGGGTTTTTTGTTTTTGTTTTAGAAAACAATGACAACCAGGCTTAAAAATGCCTCCTGAATAATATTGTCTAAAGCACAAGTAAAACAGAGGGAGTTTGTACTTTGTAATATATTGAATCTTTCTCTCCCCGCCCCCCTAGAAAGCATATTTTAGAGAGACTGAAAACTCTTGGTATCAAGAAACAGTTTCCTTTGTGCTTTCCGTTTGTTTGGTGCCATCATATTCTTCTGCAGCCCTTTGATAACGTACCAAAGATGGCTGATGTTGCAGCACCCATTATTTTACCATTATCAGTTGAATGATTTTGCTTCAGTTTAGATTGAGTTATTAATGCTCCCAAGTGTCAAAAGAAATACAAGAATCTGAGATTACTATGGTAACATTGACTTTGACTCTTGGAATCCTTTTGTACATTAGCACAGGTATGCAGGAGCTACACTTCTTTTGCTCTGTTCCATAGTAATGTTCAGAAGCTTTAGAAGGAAGGGTGCATCTGGTAGGAAAGGAAGGTCCAGATCTTCCCATTCTAGCATCAAGATCAAGCCACAGAATAGCAGGTTCTGCACTGCAATAACATACGAGGGAATAGAGTTTACACACTGTCATGGTGTATCGTGCCGCAATGTAATTCTCTACGGCAAAGACCCTTTCTGTACTGTTAACTATAAGTAAGTTTCAGTCACCAAAGTTCCCTTCTAATGTATTTAAAAGTTTGCCATTGACTGGTCTTACATATCTGTACTGTTTCCTCTTGTAAAGACTTGGCTCTTTACCTATCATTGAACTGCCAACAAACAAGTAACTTAAAGACTCGGCAGTGCTTTCCTTGTCCACATTGGACAGGTTGGAGTGGTAACTGTGTTTTAAATTATACAAACAACAACAACAACAACAACAACAACAACAACAACAACAACAATGCAATACAGAAAAGAGTTGATGCAAGAATTTTGCAAGAACAGTGTCTGTGTCCATATGTGAATGAACACAGGGTGGCGATTCCAAATAGGACAGCTAATCTGGAAGATATCTAAGAGTTGGAGCCACAGACCAGGGTTATCCCAGCAATGCTATCCTACATGGTCCCCGTGGCAAGGGACATACTATTTGCATGTACTCACTGTGTGATCATAGGCCCCAGATATCTTCCAGGAAGGTCAACTTGAGGCATGGAGATGGTCAACCTAATGGTGATGATGAGTCACTAGATAAGTACTTCTAAATGCTCCTGACTGGATGGGGCATGTCTACCACCAGGAGGCAATAGTAAGGACGCAGGTGGCGCTGTGGTCTAAACCATTGAGTTTGCCAATCAGAAGGTTGGCGGTTCGAATCCCCATGATGGGGTGAGCTCCTGTTGCTCTGTCCCAGCTCCTGGCAACCTAGCAGTTCAAAAGCACGCCAGTGCAAGTAGTTAAATAGGTACTGCTGAGGCGGGAAGGTAAACAGCATTTCCATGCACTCTGGCTTCTGTCACGGTGTTCCATTGCACCAGAAGTGGTTTTGTCATGCTGGCCACATGACACCTAGAACAGCTGTCTACAGACAAACACTGGCTCCCTCGGCCTGAAAGCGAGATGAGTGCCGCAACCCCATAGTCGCCTTTGACTGGACTTAACCATCCAGGGGTCCTTTACCTTTTTCACCCTAGCAATATGTGCTTCATCTCTGAAGACTGACTTGTGTATCGATGACAAGATGTGGGAATGACTCATGCCATGTTATTGGTTCTCCATGAACACATACAGAGACCCATTTGCTACTTCTGCACAGTTCATATAAAATGTGCATATACAATGCAGGCACTCAACAATAATATTCAGATGTTTAGTCCAATTTTAAGCACCAACAGCAGAAAAGGGGGAGAAGGTTGTGGGATAATGTTTCAGCTTTTTGAACTTATTGTAATCATTTTTTTCTACAACTTAATGCAAAGTAAACTGTAGTCTGCATAGCTGCAATCATGACCCTTTAACCATGAGCATTTTGATTTGGGGGGGGGGGAATGTTGCAGTGTACATTGTTTTCAGAGTAAAGTCTGCTTAGTCCCTATGCAAACAATGTTTTCTCCTGGCTGATTGACACAGCTTATTTAGTATTTCTTCTCATATTTTGGTATTGGGATTGTGATTCGTATGAAAGCGAATAATACAGTATTCTAGACATCAGTATGTTATCTGCTGAAGGTTCACTCTCTGTTCGAAATAGATTTCCTGTATTTCATTTCATTTCCATTGTTATTTTGGTCACATGCTCCTTCCATCTACGGTAGAGGATGTTTGCTAAGTCCCTTCAGAGCAAATTTATATCTGCAGATGCAGACATAACCCAAACTCCCTCCTTCTGCAATGGGGCATTTTTTTTAATGAAGCATTCCTCCCCTTTCCCTTCCCTCTTTATTAATGAGACTTAAATCACGTTAAAAGTAACAAAACTAATGGGTTCATGAAAGGGCCTAAAAAGTGTTTGATTCATGGAAGTGCTGAAGGCCTTATTGATTCTTTCTTAAAAGAGGAATCAATACAATTCATGTCAAATGTGAAATTGTACACTAAACTGCTCTTATCTCTTATCTGATTTGCTGACTTGACCATGTATCAAGGGGACTAATGAAATTGAACGCCTCTTATGCAGTTATTATCAGAATGCTGTATATTAATATCAATGAGCAAGGCTTATTCACACTTACGGGCAGCCTCCCGAAGACATGAGAACTGTTTTTCAGCATCAGTATTAAACAAAACTGGGGAGCATTTTTGCAAGCATGAGTATGTGTTTGAATATACACATAATTAGGTGAAATTTTACCTGCAGCCAAGCAACTGTTGGTGCTGTTGGGCAATTCATCTGCTCCTTCTTTGTTAAAAGTGCTTTAATGCCATGTTTGGAAGTGAACTTCAAATAAGACAGGCTTGCTGGATTAAAGGCATGACTTCGTAGATTCAGTCAACTTCAAAATGAGAAAGACTGGCATATATAGGATAAATTCTGGTGTGAAAAACTAACGTTCCAGAACTAAGACCTGTTTCAAGCCTTCCCATTAATCATTCACTTATTCCACACTTTGCAATACATTTCACATCACTTTCCAAACCGCAAAAGTCCATTTTTAACTAGATTTGTTGCAGTATGGTGGCAGAGCCCTTTAATCCACTTTAAATGTTCAAACCTAAAGTTATGATAGGAGTTCGCTGTTGGAAAAGCCCATTGGGAAGTTGGACAGGTAGAATAAGCCTTCGCACATACAAGATTTTCCAAAGTTATGTCTCTTGAATGAAATCAGTATACCCCAAAGTGTTACTTTCTTGAATTAATGGCTAAAGCTATGGAGTCATTAAACTGCAATCCTATACCTTGGAGTAAGCCCCAGTGAATTCAGCGGGCTATACTTCTGATTCTGGGTAGACATTATGGGATTCTGCTGTTAATCACATGATTTGTAACTAACAAATGCTCATGTATTTCTGACGGTTTCTTCTTTGCAGGCTCAGTCCACCTTCGTATCCCAGAATCCTCCCCAGTTGGCACTGCCATTGGAACCATAAAAGCCTCTGATGCAGACATTGGGAGGAACGCCGAACTTGAATACCGCATTGTTGATGGTGATGGAAGGGATATGTTTGACGTTGTTACACAGAAGGATACACAGGAGGGAGTTATAACAGTGCGAAAGGTGAATGTTATCTCCATGAATTACTGAGTGCTTTAAAATAATCAACTTTGGAATTACATTTTATATTTTGCAGAGTTGGTACCATTATTAAAAGTTAGTTTGTTGTCCAGAAATGCCATGTAACTCCATTTTCGATTCCACATTTCCTTTACATAGAAAAGCTATTACAAAAATGTAGACATAGGACTATAATAAGATAGAAGTAGCAATAACCATGGAGTTTTCTTGGCAGGGATACTGGAGTGGCTTGCCAGTTCCTTCTCCAGGTGGATCACGTTTAGTCAAAACTCTCAACTATGACCTGTCCATCTTGGGTGGCCCTGCATGGCATAGCTCATAGCTTCTCCGAGTTATTCAAGCCCCTTCGCCACGACAAGGCATTGATCCATGAAGGGGATACCTCAGATATGCAGATGACACAACCTTGATGGCAGAAAGCGAGGAGGAATTAAAGAACCTTTTAATGAGGGTGAAAGAGGAGAGCGCAAAATATGGTCTGAAGCTCAACATCAAAAAAACCAAGATCATGGCCACTGGTCCCATCACCTCCTGGCAAATAGAAGGGGAAGAAATGGAGGCAGTGAGAGATTTTACTTTCTTGGGCTCCTTGATCACTGCAGATGGTGACAGCAGTCACGAAATTAAAAGACGCCTGCTTCTTGGGAGAAAAGCAATGACAAACCTAGACAGCATCTTAAAAAGCAGAGACACCACTTTGCCGACAAAGGTCCGTATAGTTAAAGCTATGGTTTTCCCAGTAGTGATGTATGGAAGTGAGAGCTGGACCATAAAGAAGGCTGATCGTCGAAGAATTGATGCTTTTGAATTATGGTGCTGGAGGAGACTCTTGAGAGTCCCATGGACTGCTAGAAGATCAAACCTATCCATTCTTAAGGAAATCAGCCCTGAGTGCTCCCTGGAAGGACAGATCGTGAAGCTGAGGCTCCAATACTTTGGCCACCTCATGAGAAGAGAAGAATCCTTGGAAAAGACCCTGATGTTGGGAAAGATGGAGGGCACTAGGAGAAGGGGACGACAGAGGACGAGATGGTTGGACAGTGTTCTCGAAGCTACGAACATGAGTTTGACCAAACTGCGGGAGGCAGTGCAAGACAGGAGTGCCTGGCGTGCTATGGTCCATGGGGTCACGAAGAGTCGGACACGACTAAATGACTAAACAACAACAAGCAATAACCATAATGATTTTTTTCATTACTAGTTACACTAAAGAGTGTATGTGGGGGAGTTTTAATTTTTCTTTTCATATTTGCAGAGCTTAGGAGGCAATGTTTATGCATATTTATTTTGTTTATTTGCTGAAAAGCAAACTATCTAATGTGATGATGTCAGCAGATCAGTTTGGGCCACACGATGATTAGGTCACTGATGCAAAGGAGAGGCAGTGAAAGGTGGAGTGCTAAAAAATGCACAGTGCTAAAATTTCCCCCCAAAGTATGCATTTGTTTGTATAATCAAAACTGTTCAGGAAAATAATTAACAGACTCATTTCAGACCTGGTCTAGTTAGTTATGTTGCTTCTTGATTCCATAAGTGGCATAAGTGTGTAGTCATCTTGCACACCCTCCAACATTTCTCTGATGAAAATAGAGACGTCCTATTCCATTAATAATACCCCACCTATTTGACCGGGTTGCCCCAGCCACTCTGGGCAGCTTGCAACATATATAACAGCATAATAAAACATTAAACATTTAAAAACTTCCCTATACAGAACTGCCTTCAGATGTCTTCTCAAGGTCTTCTCCTTGGCTTGGGGGTCACATAACTCCATACCCCCCAACATTTCTCCAATGAAAATAGGAAAAGGAAAAGTGGGACATTCTGGGATCAAATCAAAAACAGGGATGGCTTGTGTAAATCTGGGACTATCCCTGGAAAATAGGGACACTTGGAGGGTCTGCATCTTAGGGCATTAGCTTTATCTTATTAATGGATAAAATATGCCCTTGTGATTAAATGGTTTCATCCTACTCCACATTTGCCAGCTATGTAAATTGACATTGCTGCTACCTTGGCATAATATTTTGGGCCTTTTAAAGGTAGAAGCTCTAACCTGTTCAAGAAGCTGAAGTGCTTCTTCCTGTTGTCACCAATTTTAAGAACACTGTGCTCAAACCAAATTCCATCCACAAGCCTTCCCTCTGAGTTCAAAACTGGGATAGACCAGTACTACCATTGGCCGCATTCTAAAGGAACCCAGGGACGTTTGCAGAGATGAAGCCTAAATTTACAAATGCAAAACAAAACAAAACAACTCCAAACACTTGTTTGTGTACTCTGTTGTCCAGTCCTCTGGATAGCGGTGCAGTTATTTGCCATACCTTTCAAATTTAGCAAAGGTTGCTTATTGTAGGAAAAATATTTTAACAGTAATGCATTCAGAGGTAGAAGAGTGGACCCAAATGCAAAGTATTTCATATTTGTATCAAAAGAGGAAAAGCTGTCATCAATAGAACTGTTGCCATATTTAGAACTGTTGCCATATTTTGCCAAAGCAAAATTCAAAGAAAAATTGAGAGGAAGTGCCTTAGAGATTTGTGGGAAGCCAACAGAGTTTTCATAGTTCCAGAGCAGTTTCTCAAAGAGTTATGGTCCTTCACAGCCACAATGAATGGGTGTCCACATAGCTATTCTGTGTCTCCCTGTCAGTATCTATCTGGAGGACAGATTGTTGCATTGCAGTGCACTACCTTTGGCAGTTTGAAAATCTGAGAATATATCTGAGACATAATTAGCATGTACAACGTAAAGTTCTCCTTGAAAACAAGGTTAAGATGGAGGGAGGGGAATCTCAAAAATGTGGGAAGGGAGCGTTTGTTGCCAACGTAATATAACTTCAGAGTAAATAGAAGATTTAAGCGCCAAGACAGCCTGGCATCCTTCATGAGTACTAATTTAACTTTAAATATTTGAGGGGAAATAAATTCAAAAATGTCTCCAGAATCCATTTTGGGTCCACCTTTTGATATCTCTCTGTTATATTGTGCATGCTAATGAAGCTTTGCTCCAGTGTCAGACAAGCTGCACTTTCTCTCAGCTTGTTCATTCCCTAGAAATCATTAATTAGCTAGCACTTTTCATCTGCAGTCACAGAGAAATCGGAGAATGGAATCTCTTGTCTATACACACACACACACACACACACACACACACACACACACACACACAGTATTCTAATTATAACTCCAAACTTTTCATCTTCTCACTTTAAAAAGCATTTGCTGACAAAATGTCACATATATTTTGCCAAAATTTCACTGATGTGAGATTCATGAAATGCAATGTAAATGAACCAGGTTATGCACAGATTTTGATTTTCCATAAGATAATTTAAATTCATGGTGTGCATGTGTGTGTGTGTGTGTGTGTGTGCGCGCGCGCGCAGCTTGGATCTTCGTAAAATTAGCCTTATGGTGGTCGCTTGGCCAATGTTGTGGACTTTAAAACTGCTTTATATGGTGCTGATGATGAGACCCTGGATTTTGCATGCAAACTGCTATTACTTGAAGATTCGCAACTTGCATATGCACTTGAGAGCTGAAGCAAAGACAGAACAGCCAAGTGAACTATTTGTTTTTACATCAAATCCTTCTGACAATTTGATGCATAAAGGCATGGATGGGATTGTCTCATTCTACAGTCACAACCACTCAATTGCATTAGAAGGTAGTTAGGAAGTAGCGACTTGCCCACTGAAACAAAGGTCACAAAAACAGCAGATATGCTGGTAAAACTAGACCATGTCATTTCATTAAGGATTGTGTTTCTAAAATTATTTGCCAGTGGGCAGGGAGGAGCCCTGCACTTTCAAAGCTACAATATCAAAAGGAAAACCTGAATCCTTTTCTCTGGAATCTAGTTTTCCAGGTGTAAGGGCTTTCCAAAAGCATTCAGTCATGTCACCACCTCTGATCTGATGCAATGATGTGTAGATTTGCCTCTTCTCAAATTGCATTTGAGACACTCATTTCAAACTTTCTTGGCAAATGACTGGGAAAAACAGGTACTAAACTAGGTACTAAACTGGATCATAACGTTTTGGCACATGTGCATTCTCCACAGTGTGGGTGCCAGTTCATGGTCTGAACAATTGTACAGTACTCCTGCTTCAGCTGTGGTACTATTGAGGGCAAGGAGAACATGAGTAGCTGATTCAATGGCCAGGCAACTGTTCCAGTGGTGGATATCTTCCCCACAATGCACACCCGTCCTTTTCCCCAATTGGAAGAAGAGTCTGATTCAGTGCCAAGTTCAGGACTGGCATCATTGGGCAACTACTCAGATCCCAGCAGGAGGCTTGCTGCCACATCCCAGAACCCATTGCTTCTTAAGCAAGCAGTTCTGAAAGCAAGGGAAAGGAATAGCAGTCTCCACTCAAATTGCTTTCTTCTTCTGAGCTAAAATGACAAGTAAATGGACAGTGGGGGGGAGGAGGAGGAGGAGGAGGAGGAGGAGGAGGAGGAGGAGGAGGAGGAGGAGGAGGAGGAGGAGGAGGAGGAGGAGGAGGAGAGGGCCTATTCTCTCTTTCCAAGAGTTGGTTTTAGGGTGATGTTGTTGGTACGGTGGCGCTGGGCAGAACACTGCAAAGGACACCACAGTGATGCTGCAGAATGGACTGTGAGAGGTTGTGGGCACCACCAAATGTTAGCGTTGCAAAAGGTGCCGCTGAAATTTGAGAGCCCAAAGTCTGCCACTGCTTTGCCTAGTGACAAGATGGTGCCATCTCGCCATTTCATATACAGAAGCACGACAGTGGAAAATCTCCCTCCAATATGCATGAGCCAACTGGCTAATGAGGACAGGCCTTGTGCATGGACAACTCTGTCATCTGACAGAGGGGAATGGCTCAGGAGGAAGAACCGGGGGGTATCTGAGCTGCATGTTTAACTCTCCCTAATGGTTGGGCTAGCCCTACCAATCTAAACCCAGCACTCCAGTTCTTCAAGGGAAATCAGTATTCAATCCTATTCTCAGTTGTGTGATCACCCAGTCCTCATCAAATTGGCTAGATGACTGTGTGTGTGTTTGTGTTTAATGGAAATGTGTCCTCCCCATCTAGAGTCACTAGTTGTTATGCATGACTACTTGTCCATGGCAAAAGCTGGATAAAGACCCAATGATTAACCCACTACATCCGGGACTCTAAACTCCCATCCAACCCAGCCAGCATGGTCAACAGGTGTATCCCAACATTTTGGGGTGGCACATGTTAGCCACTCCACCATAAAGCAAGTGATAATGTATCTTGGAATATGTCATTATTGTATTCCCTTTGGTACCTGGGATAATGTTGCCATTACATAAATGGCAAATAGTGCTTGCCATGCTATCCCACTTTTCACAATGTGACTTTCTGACACTGAACACATTGTTGTGTCATTGTGTTATTGACTTTGTTCTATCCCTATGTTGTCTTACAGCCACTGGACTATGAGAATCGAAGGCTATATACTTTGAAAGTGGAGGCAGAGAATCTATATGTTGACCCACGCTTTTATTACCTCGGACCTTTCAAAGATTCGACCACTGTGAAAATATCAGTGGAAGATGTGGATGAGCCTCCCATTTTCAGCAGATCCTCTTACCTTTTTGAGATCCATGAAGATATTGAGGTGGGCACAATCATAGGCACTGTGATGGCCCGAGATCCAGATTCAGCTGCAGGTCCTATCAGGTAAAGGCCAGAATAAAAAAACAACAACAACCCTAGATTGATAACATCTCTATATCTAGTTATTTCAGCTGATACTGTTACTCTGACTGGTGAGATGCGTAGAAAGGTAGGCATAAGGACTTGATAAAGAAGAATATCTAAGGTATTCTTTCCTGTACTGAGTGATACTGTATTCTTGAAGAAGATTGTTTTGATCATGTAGAATGACATTCTCAGAAGTCTATCAGGCCAGAGTATGAAATTTCAAGGCAATGTTGTGACTTTCTGTCTCTCATTTTTGTAATGAAACAGTAGCACTGTCTCTGCTCTGATACTATTACGGAAGGATACTTACTTTTGGCGAAAAAAACCCTAGTCAATAGGTATATACAGTGGTACCTCGGTTTATGAACACAATTGGTTCCGGAAGTCTGTTCATAAACTGAAGCGTTCATAAACTGAAGCAAACTTTCCCATTGAAAGTAATGGAAAGTGGATTAATCTGTTCCAGACAGGTCCGCGGAGTACTCAACCTGAAGCGTACTTAACCCGAAGCATGGGTGTAATTGGTTCCGGAAGTCTGTTCATAAACTGAAGCATTCATAAACTGAAGTGAACTTTCCCATTGAAAGTAATGGAAAGTGAATTAATCCTTTCCAGATGGGTCCACGGCATTCATAAACCGAAAATTCGTAAACCGAGGTGTTCATAAACCGAGGTTCCACTGTATCTCACTCTCCACACAAGACAAAACAACATTGTGTCATTTTTTCCCCCAGAAGCTTATTTTGTAGAGCCAAAATGTTACCCAAAAAAATCCAAACTTAAAACGCAGAATTTTGAAATTGACTATGCAACTTTAAATCTAAAATTGACATTCAAATGTTTTGGCAAACATCAAATATGAAATCTCAAAATGGATGAGTTAGAATGTCCCTTTCGCAGTGGGAGCAAACAATGAAATCTTTCATTATTTCCCATTTTGTACTACAGGTAATTGGAAAACCATAGTTAACAGCTTCAGGACATGCTAGGTTTTAAACCAAACCGCGGTATATTGGCCTGGCTTATTCTGAAGCTGTTACCAGGCAACTATAGTTAATGGAAGAGTTGCTGGTTTATTCATTCTATTCCTCAAATAAAAGCAGAAGCAGAGACCCATAAGCACAACCAACCAATTCACTGATATTTCAGCTTATTAAGCAGATATGCTTGTCCAAACTCAACCTATGTCATAGCATATCAATTTTCAAATGCAGTCCATGACTTAAGTATAGCATACCATCTACTGCCAAATATTGTTGTAATTATTGAAAACACATCTCAAAATGAATTGTTAGATATCATTTTGCAGCTATTACATATTCAATGAAAGTTCAGAGAACAATGGAGCATTGTCATGAATATTTGGTTCGGCTCTATGGATTTGTTTTGTTTTCAGAAGCATGTTATTTTACTTCTCCTCCTCAACTGTTTATATGTGATATTTATACAACTAAGAACTAATGAGAACTCTGGTTTGGCTCCTTCATTCATTTCAGTCATATTTGACAATAGCATAAGCCAAACATGAGCTAAAAATGAAGGTTAGTTGGCCATGCCAAGACTTGAAGCTCTGTATTGGCAAAAGTTCATCTCTCATCCCATTCTATTGTTTCCATTATATGACCGCTTTATTAATGTCTGTCCATGCAGTTTGGATATTTATTGGAATGACAAAATGAATTTCAGCAACAGTTAATGAAAGATGTGAATGTACGGCAGAAAAAAAATGGGCAAACAAGTACTGGCAAATGTATTTGGCAAGTTTGGATAGGGCATCAGAAAACCAGTTAATATTTCTATAGGAATATATTACCTGATATTTTTTCCTAGGAAAAGAAAAGAAATGACACCTCTTTCCTCAAATCCAGCTATCTAGAGTCACTATTTAGGAATCCGCAAGAAGAAATAATTTCTAAGTAATGGCACGCACCAAGAAACCCCCCAAAAATCACTGCAGTTTTGAAATGTGCAGTCTGCCATCTTGATTTAAAATGGCTTTCCATTTCCCTCCAAACATAGACAAACATTTGCTCCTCGGTCTCTGGAGCTGTTGTGCAAAACTTTGTTATGTTGTCTTAAGAGCTGTCCAAATCATAGAGAACAAAGAGAGAAACAACTTTCCAGAATACCATAGTGGGTTCCCTGATTTCATGCACATCCAAGATTGTATTAAAAAGCACTACAGATGCTTCAATGTGGACTTCATGCAAATCCAGGACTGTGGTGCAGCAGGACAAATCCTCCAATAAAGGAGGTTGCATGTTGATAGTAAGGTAGGTCTTCGCATCCAAAGAATTTAACAATAATTATTCCCTGCCAATGCACCCCCTACCCCTACCCAACACAATCTGGCTGTGCCAAAATAAATAGCTGGTTTGTGAGAAGATAATGAAGAGGAAACATTGACACTGATGTCAGTTGCAACCCATTGTTCAGCATAGCCAAATAACCTGTTTTCTGTGAAATAAGCTGTAGGTGAATAATTAACTAGAACTATTGATAGTAATGGACGGGAAAAAACTGTCCCTACAATTTTTGCAATTTTCCATGAAATTATCTGGGGTTTGAGGAAGGAGCAGCAGGGTTACATTGTACCGTTCTAATTAAATATTTTTGGACCACAGAGATAATAGAGCTAATAAAGGTAAATGACTGTATTTATCTTGTTCAGTTCACAGGGAAAGAAAAGATACCTTTTTGCTTATTAAAGCACAGTAGTTGGTTATTACAGTTCTGCCAGAGCTGCCTTTTTACAGAATGCAGAAAACACTTGATGCAGCAACACAGTACATATAAAAAAAGCAGAGATTAAATATGAATTTTCCTCAGTGATGATTATATATATTTGTGCTAACACAAGTCGTTGGCACACAGGCTTGCACACATCTTTTCTGCCTCGGCAAATGGTGCAATAATTCTTTTTTCATACTGGCAATGTTGCTGCCTTCTTTGGCTTGCTTTCTTCACGGAAGTGCAACTCGGAGGCATCGATACTCTGAACATTTTGTATGGAACCTTTATTAGACAGGCCAGCATCAAGAATAGAGAAATACCTCCATCTTAAAAGCACATACACACTCCAGAACCCAAAGGTGCACATGCTATATGAAACTGGGTTTCTGTTGTTTAGGGCAAACAGGGATCTGTCACCAAAAGGGAAGAGAATGAAAGGAAGCAAAGATTAAGAAATCAAATAACATTGAGGAGAAAGCTGGGAGGAAATTACCATAGTCAGTACAAAAGATGAGGAGGAAGAAAGAGCAAAGACAGACATAGCACTGCAGTAGAAGTTGAAGCAGGTTTTATACCACCTGCAATGTGAGCCCAGCATTGCAATTTTCATATCACATGTCAATGAGCTGGATACTTTTTCAACAAAAGGAACATAGACTCAGTAACATTTCAGAGGCGTTTCTGATGGCCGTATGTGGGGCTGCTGCACTCCTCATGGTTCTTCTGCTTCACGCATGAGAATAGTCAAGTGGGGATTGGAAGTGCTTCTGTATCTTCATCGAGTCCATGGTTCATTGTGCAAAATGGCTTTAGGAACTGTCATGGGGGGGATGCAAAGAGATTTTCATGATTTCTTAAGAATCTTGGGAAGAGATAGGTCTGAATAAAATTTGGATCAGGAGCTTCCCAATGGCTCCACAACTCTAGTGATGCAACATCTGTCTGAACACTAAATTGGAATGGCTGTTCCTTATAAGAAGATGAAAGCGGTGCATGTGCAGTTGGCAAATATTTCTCTACTTGATCCAATTTAGGTTTTCTTTGGATCGCCACACTGACCTTGACCGAATCTTCAACATACATTCTGGAAATGGATCTATTTATACTTCCAAGATGCTCGACCGAGAAACATCACAATGGCACAATCTTAGTGTGATAGCAGCTGAAATCAGTAAGCTCATTGCTGTTGATGCAAATGTTTTCTTCATCTTTGAATGAGAAGAGCATATTGTGGGAAATTATTTTTCTTTGGATTTATGTGGAAGACCCAGTACCTCATGTGATGTTAAGCTTCAGTATGTGGGAGCCACTGCAGAGCATGTTCCTTCATGACACTGGTACATCCACACTGGAAAAGTCAATGTAGGTAGGCTCTTAGGAGCTTCTCACCATGTCAGAATTGCTTCTGTCTAGGGGAAGGTCAATGCTGGTCTGCAAAGGAGCTATGGTGTAGGCCCCCACCCCATGCCTTTTATGTGAGCAGAGTGGTGTGAGAGGGGCATGGATTGCAGCAGATCCCACATCCTACAGATGCTGTCAGAGGGTCCCCTAAGGGTGAGACTCTCCCTCACAAAGTATGAGTAACACATAAAAGGACCTCCTAGTTTAGTCATCTTTAATTCTGTGTGTTTGAAGTTGTGGCATCAAAGATTCTGCCTTAGCTGGTAGAAGTTCATATAATGAAACCGCTGGTTTTTTTTTCCGTTTTTGTTCTTAAAGTGCCATGTATCTATGGCCTCCTAGTTTAGTTCTGATAGAAAAAGAGAATCTATTTTTTTAAAAAAGATTACTGATTTCCCCCTGCTTTTACAGATAACCCCAAAGAGATGACTCGCGTTTCTGTTTATGTTCGGATATTGGATGTGAATGACAACGCACCACAGTTTGCTGTGTTCTATGATACTTTTGTGTGTGAAAATGCAAGAGCGGGCCAAGTAAGTCATTTATGGAAATGTTTAAAGCTATTTGGTTCTGTTATGGGAACAGGCACCAAGTCATTCATTTACAATAATGTGTCTATTCCTTAAGAGTGAAAGATTGCTTTTGAGAGCAGTTTGGGGAACTTAACATGAAAAGGGGGGAAATGGCTGCCAGCAAATCAGACTCCAGCCTTGTACAGCAATGCTTCCCAGCTACATCAACATGTAAATTACCAAATGACTTTCTTGCAGATCCACAAAAGGAAGCTTTGTGCTCGGAAGACATCAAGCTCCTTTTCCCACCCCCCACCCCCCAAAAGAAAACAGTTTCTCTTCAGTTGTTTTCTCGGATTTGTCCTTAAAAAAAAACCACCCTCTTAATTGCATTCAGTGCTGCCTCCATGGAGGAAAGTGTTATATGTTACAAACAGTAATTTGTAATCATTTTTTAAGCATCCTTTGCTACATAACTCAATTGCGCTTTGACTTGACACGGATAGTGTTCTAAAACATCACTGCCAGCCTTCTATTTTTATGCAAATGCCGGTTTTTATCTCAAAAGGCTTTCTGTGGGCAAATCACACAACAGCATAAAAAGTTGTTTGCATCAGAAGGACAAACATTTGCTTTGCTTTGCCTCTTTAGGAGATGCTTTGAACTGTACTTGGATCAATGTGAAATGACTTTGCCTTGAAGAGCGGCAAAGTACCTGCCATTAGGGCTTCTTGCAACTCACAATTGTGCCTCCTGAGGACAAAGAAAATGGGAAGAGGGAGAGGACAGGGGCACCTAAACTCTTTCACTTCCTGCTGTTTTTCTGCTCAAATCACTCCTCCCCCCCAACTGCTTTTCCACTTTTGGGGTTGATGGAGGGGCACACGTTCTCACCTTTAGGGGGGAGGATTTTTTTTAAGGGTTTGCCAGAATTTGCAGGGAGAATGATGTGACATTGCTTCTATTATGTTTCCTGTCAGAGGGGAGAAGACTAGAGGAGTATCTAAGGGGAGCTTTTGTGCCCCATCCTTCCACAGGGTTTACTTTTATCAGAGGCATAGCTGCCAAGTCCTGGTTAGAAAAATACGGGATCAGCAATGCCAGCACCGGAAGTCGCTTCTATGCATGTCCAGACATGCATAGAAGCAACTTCTGGTGCCGGCACTGCCCGATTTCCGGTGCCCAGACATGGGCAGAGCGGCACCGGAATAAATCCGGGGGAATTACGGGATATTTCGCCATTCAGGATGACAGCAGGAAACGGCTTTAAAAAGGGGGGTTTCCCAGGGAAAACGGGAGACTTGGCAGCTATGATCAGAGGCTGAGCCATAATTTTCTACTCAGAAAGGGTGAGGGGGACTTTGACAGACTTCTCCCTTGACTCGCCATTTTCATTTACGCTGCCAGGTACTTTCAGTCAGCAGCTAAGGCATGCACTGGAATATCATTAGCCGGCCACCCACTCCCCATACAGACAGAGCAGCAGGCAGGTTGGGGACAGGGGTGGAAATGGTCCCACACTCTCTGTCCTCGGGGTGATGTCATGTGACTTTAGCAGCACCCTGAAGCCAGGTAGAGCAAGCATCTTCCTTTTTACTCAACCCGGAGCCAGCCCACCAATGAGAAAGCACCCGCTTCAGGTGGCGGAAGCAGGTGGCATTGTCCCCCCCCCCGCCGCCCCTGGGTGGAGAAGACAAGAGGCAATGCTTTGAGGGATGCCTCAGCTCTTGCCAAGTTTGGCTAGAGTGGGGGCACTCCCCGGCAATGGTGAAAATAGGAGATGGGGCACAATGGTGGGGGGGGGCAGAGAGCAGCACTTTCTCATTTCACCTCAGATGGGTTCATGTGCAGTGAGAACAGACTGAATCCCCCAGCCATCAACATCTCAGGTAGCACCTTGGATCCCTTTAGCCAAACGCCACTATAAGTTATCAGCTAGAGGTTGAGAAATGGAGTAAGACCTAGATGTACAGTATTTACATTACTTCCCGTGCCACATTTGAGGCCATAAGTTTATGCTATGCCTGCTAAATTCAATACACATGACCAGGCTACAAACAAATTGCAAGTCACATACGTGTGCGGGGCACTATTAGCAGAAAGAAGCTTTTTTTCTGGTTTACAACTAATTTTCAACAGATTTCATATTCTGAACTGAACAAAGGCTAAAGAGTCTGTAGCATCTGAGTGTGTCCACAACTGCATTCTTCCTAAATGGATAAATAGGCAAAGACTTTTTAATCTCCTCTTCCATATTGATTTAGTTGGGAGTTGTGCATTTATGGGACCCAGGTGGCGCTGTGGGTTAAACCACAGAGTCTAGGGCTTGCTGATCAGAAGGTCGGCAGTTCGAATCCCTGCAACGGGGTGAGCTCCCGTTGTTCGGTCCCAGCTCCTGCCCACCTAGCAGTTCGAAAGCACATCAAAGTGCAAGTAGATAAATAGGGACCGCTCCGGCGGGAAGGTAAACGGCATTTCCGTGTGCTGCTCTGGTTCGCCAGAAGCAGCTTTGTCATGCTGACCACATGACCCGGAAGCTGTCTGCAGACAAACGCCGGCTCCCTCAGCCTATAGAGTGAGATGAGCGCCGCAACCCCAGAGTCAGACACGACTGGACCTGATGGTCAGGGGCCCCTTTACCTGTGCATTTATTTATTACTTTTCTATCCCGTCTCGCCTCTAAGGAGCTCAAAGTGGCACACATGATTCTCCCTCTCTTCATTTTATCTTCACAGCAAGCCTATTTGCTAAATTAGGCTGAAAGACAGCTATTGGCCCAATATCACCCACTGAGTTTCATTGCTGGGGTTGCAAAAAGGCCATAAACTTTTGCTTCTGATTTGAGTTAACCATGGTTTATAATTATGTATGAACCGGAAACTGTGGTTAGCTGAACCTCAACTATGGTATAGGGGGACAAACCAGAATTGTAAACCAATGTTTAAAGTTGGTTTGTTTCCCTAATTCACAATTAAGATTAATTGCAGTTTGTTAAGTTCTGACATAACAAAATCATTTGAAGAGAACGTTCAACCATGGTTTATCTTTATGTGACTAAGGTTTGATTTCCTTTACTCTCACTTTCCCTCTCCTTTTTCAATGCAGCCACAAGGAGGAGAGAGGAAATTTTCATTTTATCACCATTTAGTGTTACATATGAAGCCTAAACTGTGATTAATCTCAGCTTATGGCTCATTGAAACAAGTTGGCTTCATAAATCACAGTTTGAAGTTGGTTTGTTTCAGTAAATCATAGTTAAGATAAATCTGAAGTTGATTTCCATAAAGATGAATCATGGTAGCCAAAGTCCTTCCCTTAGGCCTTCCCACCACACTTTCCCATCTGTTCTCTTGTACAGAGGAGTTGAAAGGCATAACATTGTGGGAGATGGGGCAAGGATAAACTATCCAAACGTGTCTCGCTGTTCCTACTGCAGGAAGATAGATTAAAGAGTTCTTTGCCTATATCTCCTTTTGGAAGAAAGCAGCTCAAGTGAATAATAGTGGGGGGGGGGAGAGAGAGACCATAAAGGATATGAGGCAAAATGCAAAGTTTTCTAAAGCCAGATTTGGCCCCTGGGCCTCCAGTTGCCTATTAAAGCTCTGGGGAATAAAAAGAAACCAGGTAAATAATGTAATTTGTATTTGACTTGACTGTTTTGTTTGGAATGGATAAAAGTTACGTACTATGCAAACACAGAAACGTATTTTGAAAGTGTCCTTCAAGGCCACTTGTACTTCTCAGAGCAATCAGACAACCTTCTCACAAACGTGAACTTGTTTTTCCTTGCCCTTCTCTGCAGCTAATACAAACGATAAGTGCAGTTGACAAAGATGACCCCCTTGGAGGACAAAAGTTTTTCTTCAGTTTAGCTGCTGTTAATCCAAATTTCACAGTCCAGGACAATGAAGGTATAATGAATAAGACATTGTGGGATGTGAGATGAGTGATTCTTTGTGCACATTTCTGGAGCATTCCATTATTTGTGTGAAACAAAAGATGTTTATTCAGATTTATGCCCATCATAAAACACAACACAACAATTATTTGTGTAGTTGGGTGACTAGATTCAGAAGCACGGCATAGAAATAAAGACATGTCTCAACTCAATTTCAAAGGACAGAAAGGCACTATTCTGGCCCACTGAACAGTGCTGTAGAGCAAAACCTATGCCATCATTTCAAGATCCCGTACATTAGCTCCAGATAAACTCTTATTTCCCATTGGGAAATGATTTTTGTAGTAGCAAAATGGTGGACTGGTCCACCTACTCAAGCATTTCATTTCCAACAGTGTCCAGCTGGATGTCTCTGAGACACCCTTGGGGGCACAGGAGGTACTGTGGTTTAAACCACTGAGCCTCTTGGGCTTGCCAATCGGAAGGTCGACAGTTCGAATCCCTGCAACAGGGTGAGCTCCCGTTACTCTGTCCCAGCTCCTGGCAACCTAGCAGTTCGAAAGCACTCCAGTGCAAGTAGATAAATAGGTACTGCTGCAGTGGGAAGGTAAACGGCATTTCCATGCACTCCGGTTTCCATCACGGTGTTCCGTTGCACCAGAAGCGGTTTAGTCATGCTGGCTACATGAGCTGGAAAGCTGTCTGTGGACAAATGCTGGCTTCCCTCAGTCTGAATGTGAGATGAGCGCCGCAACCCCATAGTCACCTTTGACTGGACGTAACCATCCAGGGGTCCTTTACCTTTACTTTACTTTTTTCTTTTCTGAGACACCCACAAGCAGGGTATGAAGGCAGAGTCCTACCTAGTATGTGATCAGTGAATGCATAATGTTCTTGCATGTGATTAATCATCATGTACAATAGTCAATGGTATACCCATCCCCCAGCAGCACATCAGCCGCCAATTTTTTCAGAGATGAGAGATCCAATAATGGATATCTGTCATCTATCTAGCTTAATCCAGAAGAGGTTCAGTTACTAGTGTGCACCTTCAATCATTCAGATTGTCCATGGGGTTAGCTAGACATTTCTTGGGGTTTTCTTTGCATTTTGTCTATGATGCAGCGATTATGGAGTCATATCCCATGTCCCATACCACTCAATTCCTGTTAGGGGACAAAAAAGAACAATTGCTCATTAAGGAAACAAACCGGTTCTTTTGAGTGAAGGGGAAATGGAGGGGGACATTGATGGCCTTGAATATTATTCATGCTAGCTCGCATTATCAATGACAAAATTGTGGGGGGGTTTGTTCTTCATTTAAAACACAATGGCAAGGGGAAATGTCAATAAACATGGAACTGTGGCTGTGGGGAAATATTTAATGAGAAGTCTGTTCAAGTTCTGTTAATGTAACACTTGAGTGCATAGCTCTGTGGTTTTGTTGTAACGTTGTACATTGTTTGTGGCTAACTGGTCTAGATAACACTGCCCGGATTTTGACGAGAAGGAATGGCTTTAGCCGGCATGAAATCAGTACTTACCTTCTGCCAGTGGTGATATCTGACAATGACTACCCCATCCAAAGCAGCACGGGTACACTGACTATCCGGGTGTGCGCCTGTGACAGCCGGGGGAACATGCAGTCTTGCAATGCTGAAGCTTTGCTCCTTCCAGCGGGTCTTAGCACAGGAGCGCTCATTGCCATTTTGCTCTGCATCATTATTCTCCTGGGTAAGTTGCAGGGGAACACTACTCTTTGCTAAATGAAATGGCACTGCTATTAGGCCCTGCCAGTCTTTTTTGCAGCCTTACATACTTGTCACCACCTTTCAGTAATCAAATTGGAACACTGATTGTCCCTGAAATTGGATTAGGGTACAATATTATCTTGGTGAGTGACCTGCACAGATGATGTCGGAACTGCATAACCACTTCAGCACGTTCCAGCTTGCATGCTGCTGCTCCAGAGATCACCAACCTTTTTTGTCAGGTGCATGGGCACATTAGGAAATCTAAGCAACTGCTGTGGGCACCACAAAACACCTATTTCATAGAAGAAGAAAAACTGGCAGTGCTCAGAACCAGCCCAAACAACAGGCAATACATTTTTAACAGGGCAAGAAAAACAAAGAGAGTGAATGAATGAATGAATGAATGAATGAATGAATGAAACAGGCAACATCCCCACCACCAAAAAACCCAGCCAAGCAACAACAAAAAGTAAAAATGTAAAACACCCTCATTTAACAAAAAATGAGAGGGTCTAGGGGCCTTGGTCGGCAACAAGGGCATTGTCTGAGTGTGCCAAGCTGCCCACAGGCATCAAATTTGAGGAATTTTTGTCCCAGGAGCAACTAAAAAACCCCAACACAATTGAACATTCATAGAATTAAAACTATATTATAAAATATGTACTCATAATTACCTCTCTGGAGAGCTTCACATAGAATAAAAAGTGTGCCTCTTCCAAGATTCACACATTTATTACTGAATCATTTGGTGAACTGAGCAAAAAGGGAACTTTTGCATTAGAGAGTAAAGGAAATAACAGACGAGAAGAAATGCTGCCATGCCTTAAAAAAGAAAAAAGGAAATTGAATTAAACGTGTGAATCAGCCTCTACACTTTGGAGATAACAAGCTCGAGTGGAGTTCTGTTATTCTCTCTCTTTCTTTGTTTAACAAAATAAAAAAAATTCCTAAGTTTCCTACCCCCTCCTTTGAACTTCCGGGCGCTTTTCGGCCTAAATTAGGAATACTTTATCCGTGTAAACAAATTGTGCAACGTATGAAGAAATGAGTGAATGACCTAAAATAGCCGGCAGCGGATTTCACGGTGAAGCTATGCTGCTTACCTTATCCCAGGCTGGTGGAACCAATTGCAGGATTTAGGGGAGGGGAAATGGTGCCAGTAGAAAGGTGAATGGCTCTGCTGCTGGCAAATTTGCATCGCAAAAACCTTTCTTCCATCCTGGCCCCCTCCTTACCATCCCAGTACACTGCAGTGACTCAGCCACACAGAGGTCAGGTGCACAACACAGCCCCACCAAGCCATCCTAGCTGAAAATAGTACACTCTTTAATAGGGATTATGGGGTCAATTAAACTTTTTTTTAAAACTGTGGATTTCCAATTAGCTTTGCTGTCGCTTCTTTCCTCAAAAGAAGGCATAGTTCCTGCTTCAGCAAGCAGATCTGAGGGAAACGGAGATGGGAGATGTCAAAGAACAGCTGTCAAGTTTGAAATGACAATTAGCAGCTACTTTTCGAAGCAAAAGAACAAAGGAAGCATTAGTTAAGCGTTGCATTTTACAGACTATAGCACTAAAAAAGAAGCAGGCTATTTTGGGCGGGCTGTTTTCAGTATTAGGTTAAAGTGCACTTGCCGTAGGTTCTCGGCAGACAAAAGGAAATTCTTTCACATAATGCATAAGTAATTTAAGGAATTCAGGACCGAAATATGCAGTGATGGCATACAGATGATTTTTTTAAAAAAAGGATTAGTCATATTCAAGGGGGATAGAACTCTCAACAGCTGTTAGGATAGCTAAGAGGAACATCCACATTCAGAATAAATACCTTGTTACAGGCCACCCCAATCTCTGCCAAGTGGTAGCCATATTTTAGGGGTCTTGGCACTTAACCTGGGTTTGTGTTTCTTGGGGATGAGGCACAGAGGAGACTGTTGTGTCTTTATGAAATATGGTTTATTTTTACACATATTTACAACCTGAGTTTTGCTGGAGGGCATGGAGAACATTACACCCCAAGAGTGCCTCTCGTTGCTCCTCTCATAGCTTCAGCAAACTTGGTTCCAAACACCCTCTGTTACCCCTGGTAACTTCACCTTCTCAATTCTTCTGTTACTGTCCACTTCCCGACTGGGAAGAATGATGGCATCTGCACGGTCAAGTGTTCTTAATGGCCCAGTGCTTAGCTGCCTTTGGGTTCTTAATGGCATCACTGTCAGCCATCTTCCGAACAGAAGAATTGGTTCAACCTGCATTTTTCATCGGCCTGGCATCTTCCCTTCATAATCTAAATATTTGCCAAATTCTACCCTTCACTAAATTTAGGGGAGTCTTGCCCCCTTGCAAATGCATAGCAACATCTTCGTTGCTAAAGCAATAAATAATGAATCCTCACACCCTTTCTGTGAGTTTCCAGAAGTATTGCAGTAAAAAACACACAAAAAAACACAGATTGACCTTCTTGCTTTGATTCAGCCAAGGAATTTCATATGTTCTCATTTCATCTATTCTGGAAGTCAAGGGTCAGGATTACAAATCCCCCACAATGTTTCTTTGTAGGTTGCACGTAGATTAATATTGTTATAGATTTAAGGGTGGAGGGAATGCCCCTGAACCCCATACTTTCCAGGGTTTCAATTAATTGGGATATGGATTAAAGTGCAGAACTGTGCCAGATAGGGAATTCCTGGGCTGGCTTATGCAAACCAGCCTGCCTGGCTGGCTGAAGAGCAAACTTTATACGTGACAAAAGGTGTTGATGGTCCACTGGAGAGTGAGATGTTACCAAGGGGATGGGGTGTATGTTTGAGGGGACAGGAAAAGGGTTCCTGGGAAGAAGAAGCAGGAAGAAGAGTTGAGATCCATCTTTAGGGAGGGCTGGCTGTAGGCGGCTTGCACTACTGCCTTTTGAAATGACCATGCCATGAGATCTGGACTCCCTCCATGCAGACTGAAGGTGTAAATAGGCAAATAAACCACATTTCTTAAAAGCACAGCAGTCTCTGCCACACATTCAATTCTCCAAAGAAAGACAGACCCTTTGCGAGTGCATGGCTGGGCTCTTGCCACCGCTTGGCAGAGAGAGAAGGGGAGGCACCTGACTTTTGAAACAATATGTTCCAATATTCATAGATTTGGTATAAAAACACAACACAACAACGGTGTGTTGATTTGATACAGGATGCCAAATACATCGTAGAGTACATTGGTACCTTGGTTTTCGAACGTCTCAGTTGACGAACATTTCAGTTTTCGAATGCCATAAACCCAGAAGTAAATGATTCGGTTTTCGAACACGCCTCAGAAGTTGAATATGCCATACAGCTTCCACTAAGTGCAAGATCCTGAGGCCTAGCTGTTGGCTATTGAGTTTTTGGGTTTTGAACGGTTCAGAACTCGAACGGTCTTCTGGAATGGATTACGTTTGAAAACCGAGGTACCACTGTATACCCAAATCTTGCAACGAGCTGGTAAAAAATTGTAATAATAATAATAAAGATGGACACAACAGATATGTTTGTTATTATCGCAAATTGGAATTCCTTCTTAATGGTGTTCTTTCTTTTTTCCAAGTTATAGTGGTGTTGTTTGCTGCACTAAAGAGGCAGCGAAAGAAAGAGCCTCTGATCTTGTCTAAAGAAGATATCAGAGACAACATTGTCAGTTATAATGATGAAGGTGGTGGAGAAGAAGACACACAGGCTTTTGATATTGGCACACTGCGGAATCCCGCGGCTATTGAAGATAAGAAGCTACGCCGAGATATCATCCCGGAAACATTATTTATACCACGGAGGACTCCTTCTGCCCCAGATAACACAGATGTCCGGGATTTCATTAACCAAAGGTTGAAAGAGCATGATAATGACCCCTCTGCGCCACCGTACGATTCCCTGGCAACTTACGCCTATGAAGGAAATGATTCTATAGCTGAATCCTTGAGTTCTTTAGAGTCTGGTACTACTGAGGGAGACCAAAACTATGATTACCTCAAGGAATGGGGGCCTCGGTTTAATAAGCTTGCTGAGATGTATGGTGGAGGCGAAAGCGATAAAGACACTTCCTAACCGACCGTAGGATATACAGTTTTTGTTCATTTGAAAGGAAGTAACTTTACAGACACCTTCTCCACGTGACAATATTTGATGTTCAGGAACGTTTTCCTGCCACTCAGCACAATGGGTTTCCCCCCCTTTCCTTTCTTTCTTGTTTCCTTTCGAATTTGCTCATTAATGTCCTTTATTCTTTCTTGTAGAATGTCACATGGAATATATACAACATTTTATTTAACCCCTTTCCAAAAGCCAAAGCTATTGAAATTCAGTGTGGTCCAATTTATGAAATAAAGGATACACTACCTTTGTGCAGGTTTATAATCTCCCGAGCAACCATAGATTTGAGTTGCTTTTGTTAAATACATGTTCTACACTTGCAAATATAGCTTTTTTAAAAGACCCAGACTGTGATCCACAGAGGGTCATGAATGCACGTTCCACATGCACTCCTATGTTTCTCCTTAGAAATTTATTTCTTTTTCAGGAACTGCCCACACAAGACCCCGGAGAGCTTTCCAAAATCTTGCATAGAGAGCATTCTCCCCAAAATCTGCATGCCTAGAAAATATTTTTTTTCTGTCACAAAAAATTACTGCTCTGACAGCCCAGTGTGCAAAACCCATCAGATTTTCCAATAAATTCTTTGAATTTTGCTATAGGTAAAATTTCAGTGGCAGTTCTAGTTTGTGGGTTCTGTTTGTGCAATTTCTGAAAAAGAAAGTGGAAAATAATTAAAATTAATGCACAGAACCTCTGTGCACTTCTTTTTAGAAATTGTGGCCCCAGAAGAAGAAGAAAACGTATGCCCCTATTCTGTACATTACAAATTTCCCTGAAAATATACACGTGGTGTTAATGTGATATGCAGCTGGTTTAAAAAAAAAAAAAACTTTGTGCAACTTCATTTCATCAGATTCTATCTGCCAATGTTTTATATTTATATTTTTGTATTTATTTTTAAGAAATAAACCAGTTTTATAACGATATTGTTGCCTGCCTAATTTATAAAGGACATGGTCTTTTATCAGTTCAGAGGGTTGTGCTTTTATACACATTTATTTTGTTACTAGCTGGCCCTGCCATGCGTTGCTGTGGCTCAGTCTGTTAAATGGAGACTCAGAGTCCCCCTTCAGACTCCCCTCCCCTTCAGAGTACCCCTGTTTTACACGTGTTCTGTTTATGCAGGCACATCCCTATGAGTCCCCCCACCCTGTGCTGATCCATGACGTATCCCGCCCCCTCCTCTCCCCACCCCCGGCTTATCCCTGTGATTCCCCCCACCCTGTCCCGACCCATGATGTATCACGCCCCCTCTTCCCCCCACCCTGGCTCATCACTGTGACTGGCCCCACCGTGTCCTGACCTATCCCATCCCCTCCTCCCCCCACCCCCACCCAGGCGAGTCAGTACCTCCATTCGGCCTAGCCTGCACACGAGTAGGACCTTAGTAAATGCACATGCCCGAATGGCATGTTCTCTCCTTCCTGGTCAATAGTTTGGCAGCTTCAAAAGCTTTCTCCAGCCTGAACATCACAGTGACTGATGCCTTGGAGACATCAGCACACTTAGGGATCCGCAGAGTCTTTGCAGTTGCATAACAAACCTCAGCAACTCAGCATTTTGGCTAATCTACATTTATTTACATATAATACACTCAGAGCACTGCAACATGGCTCCCACTCTCTCTAGCATCAGACAGCAAAGAGAAAGAACAAAGGACAATAGTCCCACTTTACAGAACACAGTAACACAAACATCCTCTCTCCGTCACTTCCCACTCTGTGGAATGAAAAAACATACACCATCATGTGATAGACAACAATCCCATGACTGCAGACACGGGGAATGAATCTCCAACACATTGTGTGCATACTTTGTTTTTTTAGGGGGAGGCTAATTCAGAGTTTGGCTGTCACAGAAAAGGTCCTCTTCATGGTTGGTAGCAGATGGATGTCTGCAGGTTGTGGTATAACCAGCCATCTGATGCTAAACACATTGTTTGGGCAGGTCAACATGGAAGAAGCCGTTATCTCAGGTATTCTGGTCCCAAGTTGTTCAGGGGCTTATTCATACCCAAAGTTTCAACTTGGTCCAACAGCAAAATGGCAGCCTGCACAGTTCTTTCATTAAAAGTGCTACATGGCAGGAGCCAGATGCATCACACAACAGCCTAGCTAGATGCAGCTCTGGAGCCCCACATTAATCATATTGTAGTAACTAAGACACAAAGATAACAATGGTCACTGTGGCCAAGCTATTCCCACCTAGGAAAAGCTGTAGCTGGTACACCAACTGAAGCTGATAAGAGGGGGCTCTTTGTCACTTGGGCCTATGGTGACATGATAGCTCTAGGAGCACCCCAAGACAACATACTTGTTTCTTCAAGGGCACTGCAATCCCATCTTGGACAAGTTAGATGCCTAACTTCTGAACCCAGAAACCACACACACCCCTACAGGACATCCATCTCACCAGGATTCAGTCATCCAGCACACCTCTGTGTGCAGACTCCAGTCTAAGACCTCATGATTCAGATATACAACCTCTCCTGATTCGTGATTCAGAAAAGCAGATTTAGATGCCATCAGCATAGTGATGACACTGGACTCCAACCCTCCTAATGTGCTTTGTTTTATCTGGTGTTCATTTAGACAAGGCCATTTAGAACAGGCCTACCTCAGGTCAAGAGACTTCACTTCCTCCTCTAAGCAGGTTTCTGCAGATATATTGTCTTCCACCATAGTCTGACTCTAGCAGTTCTGATGTATGTTGGAAGAGAGGATGAAGTTAAGTGCTGTAGAGGTAGCTGAGACACCCTTGTGGAACCCATTTGGAGGTAGTATGGTATACAGTGGTACCTCGGTTTCCAAACGTAATCCATTCCAGAAGACTGTTCGAGTTCCAAAATGTTTGAAAACTGAAAACTCAATAGCTGGCAGCTAGGCTTCAGAATCTTGCACTCAGCAGAAGCCGCAAAACATGTTCGACTTTTGAGGTGTGTTAAAAAACTGAAGCATTTACTTCTGGGTTTACAGTGTTTGAAAACCGAAACATTCAACTTCTGAGACATTCAAAAACTGAGGCACCACTATACCGTGTTTCTCATATTATAAGACATGTCTTATATTTATTTTTTCCTCAAAAAAACACACTATGGCTTATTTTCAAGGGATGTCTTATTTTTTTCCTCCTCCTCCTGCCGCGGCCGGCATTGCTGCTGCGCCTATCACTATGTCTTATTTTCGGGGTATGGCTTGTATTCCTTGAATGCTTAAAAATCCTGCTATGGCTTATTTTATGGGTATGTCTTAAAATATGAGAAACAGGGTACTAGCAGAATGTGTGGTTTGGCCCAAGTCATGTTTTGGATCTGACAATGCTGGTGGCTCTCTAGCTGAATATCCCTGTCAATGGAAGGATGAGCAATCATTTTTTGACAGGGTATAAATAATAAATAAATTACTACTACTGCTACTACTACTACTACTATTACTACTACTACTACTACTACTACTACCGGTACTATTTGGCAATTACATTAAGCAATTCAATCTAAGAATGTTCATCTATACTATTTACTTTTGAGGCAGGAAAATCTTCTTGCCTTTTCTGATAAAGCGAGCCTCAGTTACAGAATAACTTTCTGAAGAGACAGAATCAAACCATGGTCATTTAAAACAAATAATGTAACTGTGCATCCAGTGGAATAAAACACTGTACAAATTTTGAAGCACGTTTATCATTTTTTCAATAATTGCTTAAGCCCACAGAGAATGAGGAACTCCACAGTCGCTAACTAAATTAAATATCCTGCTTCGGGGGGGGGGGGGAGAGACCACCTTCAGATGGACATGGTACTAACCTGAGGGCTCGATCCATTCTGCTTATGAAGATAAATGATTTTGGAACACTTATGTGCTATCAAATGCCAAACATATTGAGAAGGAAGGATGCCAGTTAAATATGAGGTATTTAAAGAGCAGAATTAACCATTCTAATATATTTTATAATTCCAGGAAGTAGAGATGACCCCATCCCCATACACATTGAAAAAACATGTGAGGGAGGTTGTGAGCCTGCACAAGGTAGCTCCACATACTGAAGCATAGGCATGGAGCTCGTTTAGTGTGGCTGAGATGCGGGTAGCGCTGTGGTGTAAACCACTGAGCCTCTTGGGCTTGCCAATCAGAAGTCAGCAGTTTGAATCCCCATGATGGAGTGAACTCCCATTGCTCTGTCCCAGCTCCTGCCAACCTAGCAGTTTGAAAGCACAATAGTGCAAGTAGATAAATAGGTACCGTAGCGGTGGGAAGGTAAACGGCGTTTCCTTGCACTCTGGTTTCCATCACAGTCCTCCATTGCGCCAGAAGCGGTTTAGTCATGCTGGCCACATGACCCGGAAAGCTGTCTGTGGACAAACGCCAGCTCCCTCAGCTTGAAAACGAGATGAGCGCTGCAACCCCATAGTTGCCCTTGAATGGACTTAACCACCCAGGGGTTACCTTTATCTTTACCTTAGTCTGGCTGGGTAGGGGAGCATTAGCTATACAAATATTTAAAGCACTCATACATTAAAGTACTCGTACCACTTAAATAGTCCTGGAGAAACCTGGGAACTGTAGTTTATTAACTTTTTAAGTGGTATGATTGTTTTAAATGTGTGGCAGAAATGTTACCTTTATTGAGCTAACTCCAGGAGAAGCTTGAGGAATGTACAGATAGAGGTGCAAAAAAACCCTTCACATGCCAGCTGACCATTGCATGCATTTTTTTCAATGCATAGAGAGGTCACCTGAACATTGTGAGTACCTAGCCCTTATCAGGCATGGGAGCATTGGCGTACATCAAAATGAGTTTGCTCAGTTAATCAAATGCATTACAGTGTTTCATAAGAACAGGGGACCAGGCAGAGGGCCTTCTCGGTAGTGGTGCCTGCCCTGGGGAACGCCCTCCCATCAGATGTCAAGGAAATAAACAACTATCTGACTTTTAGAAGACATCTGAAGGCAGCCCTGTTTAGGGAAGTTTTTAATGTTTGATTGTGTTTTTAATATTCTGTTGGGAGCCACCCAGAGTGCTCCCTTTTTGGCCATACTGACTTGGAAAACTGAGGATAAGACGCAATGGTGGTTGAGCTTTCCACTGCCACGTCAAAATGACCACACGCCTCAGGTCCCTCCCTCTGACTGCAGACCTCCTTCTAACTCAGCCTTCCCACTGCCCTTATTGGAAAATTAGGTTTCCTCCCTTATTTAGATATATCCCCACATCAGTAATCGTGCTTTCCTCAGAATTAGCTATTAAAGTGCTGCAGTTGGATCCTTGCTGCCTTGACTGCAAGCATTCTGTCATGTTTGTTTTATACTTTATTAAACATTACAACTTGAGACCATTAATTCCTCAAATTTAATTAACAAAAAAGAAATCTGTTTTGCCATGTAAAATGTCAAGTTCCATTCCAAAGGATCTGGTGTTGTAGATATAGCAACGGCAAAGGAACAAACATGGTTCATTCATATGTGCAACAGAATGTTTTGGAAATGTCATAGTAACCTTTGAAGACGACAGTCGCAGTGAAAGGAGCCTGATTTCGGATCCTTAATTATATGAAATGTTATGGAGGGGGAGCACCCCTGAAAGAGCAGCTTTCTCTTTCTGAAATCTCATTTGGGCCTTGCACTTTGAGACACTTCACATGGGCAATTATCATGGTGATAATTTCTTCACCTCAAAATGTTTCTCCCCTCAAACAACGATCCAGGCTAATCACTCAATTGCAAATGGAGAAACTATATGATGATCAGGCTGCCACCTGATATTTGTAAGCACAGACTGTCCAAGTGTCCCTATTTTTCAAAAATCTTTTTTAATCGTTTTTCTTGGTTCTGATACAATACATATTCAACAACTATACAACAGGCGGCTTTGCCAAGCCCTGACTTCCCTCCTCCCTCTTCATTCCATTCGCACATTTCCTTAATTATACTTAATATCAAAGATGTAAGGTTTATACAAATCCCGCTAATGTCTTCATATCTTTATAGTTGTCTTTAACATATTCTACAAATTTACTCCATTCTTTTCGAAATCTCATATCGTCCTGGTCTCGGATTCTGTAGCTCAGTTTGGCCATTTCCATATATTCTAGCATTTTCGTCCGCCACTCCGTTATCAACGGTAATTCTCGTGACTTCCACTTTTGGGCTATTAATGTTCTTGCCGCCAAAGTGGCATACATAAAAAACCTCTGGTCCTGCTTCAGAATTTCTTTACCCATCAGCCCCAGCAGAAAGGCTTCAGGTTTTTAAGGGAAAGTATATCTAAGAATATTTTTTAATTCGTTATAAATCAATTCCCAAAATATTTTGATCTTATCACACGGCCAACACATGTGGAAAAATTCCCCATCTGATGTCTTACATTTCCAGCATGCCTTGTTTTTCATTCTATACATTTTTGCTAGCTTTACAGGTGTCAAATACCAGTGATATACCTATTTTCCAGGTACAGTCTCTGGTTGACAGAAGCCATCCCAGTTTCTGATTTGACCCCGGGACATCCCGCTGTTCCTTAGGACATCCCTATTTTCATCAGAGAAATGTTGGAGGGAATGGAGTTATGCAACCCCTGAGCCAAGGAGATGAGTAACTATACAATCTTTAGAAGACATCTATAGGAAAGTTATGCTTTTATACATGTTGGAAGCCACAAAGAGTGGCTGGGGCAACCCAGTCAGATGGTCAGGACATCATCAACATCATCATTTATTATTATTATTATTATTATTATTATTATTATTATTATTATTAAATAGCACATCCCTATTTTCATCAGAGAAATGTTGGAGAGTATGTGAGCATAGGACGAATAATGTGACTGCATGAATCAGCTTTAAGTTGATGTACATGAAAAAGTTAAGAAAAGATAAAGGCAGACTTTCCATTTCCTCCCCCACTTCTTATCAGCTCAGTACAAGCAAAGGCTATAGATGACTGGAATCTTAGTAATTTGATCATGCAAGTTTTATATGCTTATTTGATCATTAAACCTCCATATATTTGCATATGGGAGATGTGTGGAAATTATCATATGTTTGGAACACGAGCAGGAAACCTGATTTTAAGAAATTGTATTAAATTAATTACTGTTAATTTGAAAAATTAATAAAAATAATTGGGGTGGGGGATGAAATGAGTGCAGCAAGCATCACATGAAACTCCACAACACTTAGGCCCAACACCAGGAAAAAATGCTATCACACGAAGCAGTTCTGATCAGTCAGGTCAGCCCCCTAATTCCAACAAATTGTTCATTCTGATGCATCCATAATTGCAGACTCACTGGCCCCCTTCTACCATTACTCTTCAGATTCTTTAACTGTTCCTTCCTTTTGCCCCCAACTGTTTCTCTGCAGCGTGTCTATTTGGCTCTCAAAATTAAAGAACTTCATCTGCGAATGAAGCTTGATGAAGGTCAATAGCCCAGGTCTAAGTAGCACAAAGCCTTCTGTTCTATCACGGCATGGATCATTAGTAGGACTTTCCTATTTATTACTACAAGGCCAAAGGTTACAGAATCACAAGGTCACCTGAGATAGGGACAAGGCGACAGTGAGGCTTCTGCAGCACCAGATTGGCTCTGCTGTTGTGTTATGTTGATGGCAGTAACCCATAGGTGCCAATTTCCGGATTGGAAAAATCCGGGATCAGCAGCGCCGCGGCACCGGAAGTCGCTTCTACGCACTTCCGGACATGCGTAGAAGCGACTTCTGGCGCTGCTGACATTTTGGAAATGGGCACAACGTCATCGGAAGTCGCTTCTATACATGTCCGGAAGTGAGTAAAAACGACTTCCGGTGCCGGCGCAGCACCAGAAGAACATGGCCGCCGGCAGGAGCTCCATAATCCAGGGGAATACGGGGTATTTTGCCATTTGGGACACCTGCGGGAAACGGTAAGAAAATACGGGGTTTCCCGGGGAAAACGGGGTACTTGGCAGTTATTCAGTAACCAGAAAGCCATGTGTTCTCCACCACTCCTCCCCACCAGTCACTCCTAGGGCTGCCATATGTCCATATTTTTCCCAGACATTACTGGGCTTTCCAGAAGGCGGCACTTTGTCCTGGATCTTAGGCAAGTCAATTGTGTAAAAAAAGCTCAACAGCTTTCAGGATGTCCTGGTTTGTACTTTTTTGAAATATGGCAACCTTAGTCACTCCTGATGCCACGTTCTGACTACACATCACACAGATACCAGGGAGATACTGTACCAGGCTGTCAGCTTTCCTCGCCCAAGCCCATTTGCGAAATGCATTTTTTAATTATTATTTTTTTAACAAAAACTTTCATAAAGGGCAATTTGGGCTCTGCAACAGAATCCTTTTAAGTCTCACTGGACTCACTTCATTAATTAGGATGACAGGAATTGCACAGGGATATCAAAGTAGGAACAGTTGGATGAAGCAGCTCTGAAATTTCCCCAGTCCCTCAGCTCATAAAGACTATGGCTTTTATCTGGTGTCAGACTTATGTAAATATGGCTCTGTTTTATCTCATCTTGCACATGGCCAGCAGTGAGCGGCAGCTTTTCACAGTGTTCCCAAACCATTATGGGCTAGCTATAAAGTCTGCTCAACGCGAGTAAATCTGTGTGCAAATGTCCTCTCAAAATTATACGCCTTATTCGTGGTGAGATGAAGCATTGTGTTGGGGTTTTCACAAACTCCTCATGGGGCAGGAGAAATTCTCTAGAAGTTTCTCCGGGATGTTGCTTACCATTTAGCTGGAGCAGTGGAACATCTGCTCTCCCCCACCCTTGTATTTTCCCCCTACTGTGTTGGCAAGCTGACCACCACTTTTCATCCGGTACCATAGCTGCCAAGTTTTCCCTTTTCTCACGAGGAAGCCTATTCAGCATAAGGGAAAATCCCTTTAAAAAAGGGATAACTTGGCAGCTATGTCCGGTACCATGCCCCAGACCTAGCCTCATTCTGAGACATAATATGAGAGAGGGGAGATGGCAACAGCAGGAATGCAATAATTTTCAGTAGCGTTTCCTCCCGGCTGTTCAAAAACTTCAAGAATTCAGCTGGGTCAAAATGTTTCTCAAGAGCTTTGTGAGTGGATGGAGAGTCTCATGAGAAGAGATGCTCAGGAGTTAGGAAGATAAGGAATGGGAGACCTTGAGGAAGGCAGCTGAAAGGAGGAGGAGAAAGAAGAAGGAAATCAAAGAAGGAAAGGTGAAATCCAGGAAAAGAAGGGCAAGTGAGAAAGAGAATTTTGGGATGAAGAGGCTATTATCTATCTATTCTGCATGCAGCAGAACCCCATGCCCACCTAATGTCTTCTCAAGTGGATTGGGGAGAACACAACACAGATTTAAAGGTTGTAAAGCAGGTGCGTAGGAAAGGGGAAAGTTTTGTTACACAAGTACCTACGGGACCGCCTCTCCCAGTATGACCCGCAGAGGACATTAAGGTCCACAAATAATAACATACTGGAGATCCCGAGTCACAAGGTGGTTAGGCTGGCCTCGACCAGGACCAGGGCCTTCTCAGTACTGGCCCCGACCTGGTGGAACGCTCTGTCTCAGGAGACTAGGGCCCTGTGGGATTTGTCATCTTTTCATAGGGCCTGCAAGACAGAGCTGTTCCGTTTGGCCTTTGGACTGACACAGTCTGACCCCGGGTTTACCCTCCCCTAAGGTTTTATCTTATAATGGTTATATCTTACTTGTAGATTTTTAATTTTAAAATTGAATTTTAACATTGTATTAATCTGCATTTTAATTGAATTGTTTCTTTTATACTTGCTTTGATATTTCTGTTGTTAGCTGCCCTGAGCCCGGTCTTGACTGGGAAGGGCGGGGTATAAATAAAATTATTATTATTATTATTATTATTATTATTATTATTATTATTATTATTATTAAATCTTAGCACTGGTTAAGCAAGTTACTTGGTTCCTGCCCAGTATTTATTGATCGCTGCCTATGAATCACAACTTAATTAAAAAAAACAACCATATAAAACAATTGCTTTATATAAACGCAGGAAAAACCCTAGTTATAAATATATTTTTAAAATTGAAATCCAATAGTAAGGAGACTGAAAAGTAGGGAGAGCTGTAAAAAGTAAGGAAAATAGTGGAGGTATAGATGAAGATGATTTGAAGGTTGGGAGGCAGAAGGGATGGATTAATCAGTCAAGCTATTTCTTATGTTTTCTCATCTTAAATTCCTTTTGGCCCCTTTCTTCACCAGTCGAGTATTATGTCTTTGTCAGCAGAAAAGCCAATATAATGGAGCCATTTTTCCTAACATATGCATTCTTGCAGCCATTTCCCACAACACAAAACACTTTTTAATGTTATTTTTATGTGTTTTCATTCCCGTGTGCACTTTCACCTTACATGCGTGTTCCTGTGCACATTTTTGGGTTGACGAACTGCATCACAAAATTCAGAGTATGGCAGATTCAGAAGGGCAGCTGCATTTCAGCTTATGAATTATGTGAATTAAACAGGCTTGTATTAAAATGTGAACCCAATGAATCCCAGCCCCAAACATCCCAAGAAAGAGAAGCAGCTCAACGGGTGTTGCAAAACTGCTGGGCTAATTTCACAGCAAAGTGGGTCACTGGCACTTAAAGGAGTGTTGGGGGTATAGGGCAAAATATTGAAATGGGAAAGATTGTGGAATGTGGATTTGAAGCATGTTATGCGATAAAAGAAAATATTTGAAAATTATGTATAGATGGTATCTGACTCCCAGTAAACTTGCAAAAATGTATCAGTCGGAATCAGATACCTGTCGGAAATGTAGAGAGAAAGAAGTTACATTTTTCCATATGTGGTGGTTATGTAAGACAGCAAAACCTTTCTGGGGAATGATTTATAATGAGTTGAAAGAAAACAATGAAGATGACTTTTGTGGGGGGGAACAGAAGCTTTTTTCTTAGGTAAAATCAGTGGGGTTTTTCCTTTAAAAATATGTTTAGGGGTACTTTCATTTTGACTCAAGAAAATCACCATTTTGTAGTTAAAATTGGGAAAAATAAATACAGTAAAGTAAATGGACAAAAGTACAAAGACTCACAAAATGTTTAGTGGTATGCATACCCCTGCCACTCCAGAAAAAAAAACACTGGATATAATTGGTAGAGAACTACCTAGGGAACAGGGGGGGAAATGTTTATGTATGCTACTACGGCCGCTCAAATGATTTATACCCAAAGATGGAAGGAAGAAACAGTTCCGACAAAGGAAGGTCGGCAAAAATTTTTATCAGAATATGGATAAATGGTGAAACTTGCCGGAAGAAGAAACCAAGAAGAGAGACTTTTTAGAAATAGAACGGGGGAAATTTATTGACTATTTGACGATACATTGTAAGCGAATTAAAACATTGGCGGGACTTGTATAAACACGTGCAGTAAGAGACAACTAGGCCAAATACATACATACATACATACATACATACATACATACATACATACATACAGGAACACCAGGGGGTGGGGTGGGGGGTGAGGCAGTAAGGAAGTCAGATATGTGCCCCCCCCAAAGTTCTTGAGGAGGAGGCTAGAACCCCTCAATATTGGGTGTTAATGTCACATGCCACGTCAGCATGTCGCTGGCCCCCTCAATTTGGCTGCATTGATGCGCATCTTTAACAATTCCTTGGATCTGTTTGCTGAGTACAGAGATCCCAATTCAGACCTCAGACCTTGTGGAGGGCCGGACTATAGATAGATAGATAGTGTGAGGGGGGCACGTAGTCTTCCTCCCCACCCCCACCCCAGCCCTAGCTGCCTTCTCGGTTTGCCACCTGCCTCATTTGCCGAAGGGCTGGTGGTGGTGGTGCGAAACCGGCTTCTTCCCCACCTAGAGAAAGAAGGTGCTGCACTTACCTTCCCAGGGGCTGCCACCACCACCACCGCTGCTGCTTCTCGTGAAGCGGGTAGGCAGAGTGAGCTCATCTGCTACACACTCTCTGACCCACAGGAGCACCAGGGTGGTGGCGGCAAGAGTAAGAGGTTGAGCGGTGGCGGCTCTGCCAATCAAATGTCGCTGAGGTAAACCAGGCATGGTGTTTGATTGGCAGAGCCGCCGCCGCTCGGCCTCTTCCTCCCATCACCATTGCTGGGAGTCCCAGCTTCGCGGCGGGTTCCAGCTTCGCGGTGTGGGCTGGATTTTGGAGCCAGGTGGGCCTGAGCCGGCCCGGGGGCCTTAGGTTGCAGACCCTGTGCTAATTGCATATCACTTGGCGGTAACTTTTCTCCTTAGCCTCTGCTCACTGCCTTTGTATTTAATAAAGTGAACAGCAACCCAGCCCAGAAGTTTAAAGAAACATTCATTCCAGCCCTTCTGCTCTGGCACAAAACAGTAGAGCTTGCAGCCAGCATTGGAACATTATAAGATAAACCAGCACCAATTCAAGATGCAGCTCGGTTTCAAAATAATTACCCCTATCCACACAGTACAAATTCCAACCGCTGGCTAATAAACTGAACGGTCTCATTTTGTCTGGGTGCACTGCACTTACGGTAAACGTACTACTGAAAGGGGGGGAAGGATGCTCCACTAAGCATTAAGGTGACAATGGAAGGTCATATTGCATTACTGACAGATGGCTTCCTCTATCGCATTTCTCCCATGTTAGTGATGGGTGAACCTCAAACACTTCAGAGGTGCAGTTCTGATAAGCACTCCAAAGTGTGCCTGATTAAATTTGAAGCTTATCTAAACCCTTTTATGGTCTAATCCTGCAGCTTTTCCTCATTTCCTTTAACTCTGATTGAAGGTGTCAGAGAAAGCATAGTGCAAGGCTTGGAAAAAAGCCGGGAAATTGTATGAAATCTAACTTTCCAGGAGATTGAATCTCTCTCTCTCTCTCTCTCTCTCTCTCTCTCTCTCTCTCTCTCTCTCTCTCTCTGTGTGTGTGTGTGTGTGTGTGTGTGTGTGTGTGTGTGTGTGTCTGAGTTGGGGCGCAGATGGCATCAGCTCAGTCCTTTTTATAAACTTTGTGATTCCAGTCTCACTCTCAATCCCAGAGCCAGCGGGCAGGGGCAATGAAAGACTCTGTGAAAACTTAAGTTCCTGTTATTTCTGAAACCCATTAATCTCTTCCACCCAGTGGCGGAGAAAGGGGGTGGGGGTGGGTTGCCCCAGGTGCTAGCCTGGGGGAGTGACATCACTGTGGGCAGACGCCTCCCCATTGGGACACTCACACATACGACGTGCCACGCCTCCACGTGTGACATGCCACACCCCTGGGTACCACAGCCATTTCCTCCGCAACTGCTTCCACCTCTCCACAAAAGAGGCTGAATCTAACAACTTGCATTAGAGCAGGCTTCCTCAAACCCAGCCCTCCAGGTGTTTTGAGACTACAATTCCCATCATCCCTGACCACTGGTCCTGCTAGCTAGGGATGATGGGAGTTGTAGTCTCAAAACATCTGGAGGGCCGAGTTTGAGGAAGCCTGCTTTAGAGCAAAGAAGGAAATGAATAGTAGCATCGCTAGTTAGAAATAATGTCATGCAATGTGTTGCTCTGGTTTAGGAACCTGTCTACAGAATCCACACATCATGTACTGACACTTCAGGGGGGTGGATTGTATTTTTCAGGGTTCCCACATGGGAATAGAGCAAATGCTCTAACATACCTAACACATGGGGTGACCACTTAACACAAAGGGAATGAGAGTGAGCAGGGATTTGCATAAAATGTGCATATGCCGATTTATATATCAAAGTAAGGTAAAGGTAAAGGGACCCCTGACCATTAGGTCCAGTCATGACCGACTCTGGGGTCGCGGCGCTCATCTCGCTCGATAGGCCGAGGGAGCCAGCGTACAGCTTCCAGGTCATGTGGCCAGCATGACTAAGCCACTTCTGGCGAACCAGAGCAGCACACGGAAACACCATTTACCTTCCCGCTTGGAGCAGTACTTATTTATCTACTTGCACTTTGACGTGCTTTTGAACTGCTAGGTTGGCAGCAGCTGGGACCGAGCAAAGGGACCTCACCCTATCGCGGGGATTCGAATTGCTGACCTTCTGATCGGCAAGCCCTAGGCTCTGTGGTTTAACCCACAGTGCTACCCGCGTCCCTATACTGTATATCAAAGTACTATTCATTTCATATACAGTAAGATTAATTGACTCTCAAAGTTTTGTAATGATACACAATGCTCATTCACTGTCTTGCATTTTTCAATATGGGAAGTGATTGAGCAGGTCCAAGAAGAAGTAGCCAATTTGCAGAAATAATAGTGTGTTATGCATGAAAGCAAAGGAACCACCTTTTATCGGTGGCTTCCAATCTTCCTGACTTGCTTTTCTAGGCCTTCCCCTCCTCCCCACCTCTCCCTTCCTACAGAAAAGGTTTGATCATATCCTGAATTACGGTATCTGAAAAAGCCATTAGACCTCCTAGTTACAAGGATGCTAAATCGGGAGTTCACCTGCAGCGCTAACTATCAACTTTATGATTGAAGTTTGACACCCCAAAAAAAGAGAATGTTAATTTTCTCCACAGGAATGGTGAGATTACCAGGAAAGATATTACATTTTGCAATGCCTTTAATCTTTTGTTTTACAATGTGCATTTCACAGCTAACACCACAGGGGGCTTGGTTGTGCTAGCCTGGTTTCTTTGAGGGACATTTCCTGAACTGCTGCCTTTTAATAGACAGACAGCCTTAGTCCTTGCATACATGTAGAGGCACAGGTCTTCTAGCAGATTGCTCATCAAGAAGAAAAGTGCTCCCAGGCTTCAGTTGTCTTGCTACAGACAGCCATTTTAACAAAGAGCAAAGGACACCAAGTGTACAAAGTTAAATAAGATCATAGGAAGAACCATGCTGGACATCCTACTTAGTTGGTTCTCTTTCAGAAGACATCAATATGTGGTCTTCATCGCTCATTTATTAGACCCACAGCCACAGAGTTATTAAGACTAATGGTATTATCCCCAGCTGTCTTATGTTCAGGTTGCAGAAAAACGGCATTCTCCTTGCTTCCATTTCTCCTCTATCTTTCAACTGAATGGTTTTGCAATAGTTTGGTGTATCTGAACAACATTTTTTATAAAAGCCAACTTCAGACTTTAAGTCTTAAGACCTTATTACCTCTCTTCTCTCTTTCTCTCTTTGGTGATCACTCGTAGCCGAGTAAGATTGTCTTCCATAAACACAGTTTTAACAATGAGCCTGTAAGTGACTGTGGAGGCCAATTCTGGATCCACACGTCCTTCCACAGTGGCAGGGCCGTCTCAAGCATGTCGGGCGCCCTGGCGCCATGGTGCAGAGATTGCTCCGGTGCCCCTGCCCTGGGGACATTGGTTTCCAGGTGGGAGTTGATCATGGTGTGGATTTGCCAAGCGTGCCTTCCTCTTAGCATGTTTCTCCCTTGCATCCTGAGATCGAATTTCTTCAAAGCCCATGACACCTTGGGTAAAGGCTGTTCTCCAATTGGAGCGCTCGCAGGCCAGTGTTTCCCAGTTGTCAGTGTTTATACTACTTTTTTAAAGATTTGCCTTGAGACAGTCTTTAAACCTCTTTTGTTGACCACCAGCATTACGCTATCCATTTTTAAGTTTGGAATAGAGTAGTTGCTTTGGAAGAGGATCATCATATTATTACCATATGCCATCAAATGCAATAAGCACAAATTTGACAATAAACCCTATGGACAGCCAAAAGTATTTTATGTTGTTTTTAAGTTGTTTTTGGTTGATGTTTTATATTCGTTGTTAGCCGCCCTGAGCCCGGTTTCTAAACTGGGAAGGGCGGGGTATAAATATTATTATTATTATTATTATTATTATTATTATTATTATTATTATTATCTTCGGAATCTTGCAAAGTCTATGTGCGTCTCCCAGTGCCACAAGATGTGGCGGTGCCAGTTACCTTAGTTACCTCTGAGAATTTGCCTATCAACATTGATTAGCTGTGATAGCTAAGACAAATAAAACCTCCATATGAGGAGCAGAGGCACCATCTTCTAAAAAACATAGAGGGAGCCTGATGTGATGTTCTTGCACAACATTCTGAAGTCATTCTGCACCTGGCTCCGTGTTCGCTCTGAACAAAGGGGAGCCGGGCGCCCTAAATAAAAAATAAAAAATGAGGGGCCCTAGGGGTCAGTGCCTATGATGAGGAGGCAGTATATTACCAATTACCAAATGCTGAGGACAAACAACAGATGAACAACTTCATAGCCTGCCTCTTTGCTTTCAGAAGCATCTAGCTGGCTGCTGTTGAATTCTGGACTGATGGGTGTCAATCTGATCCATCACAGCAAGGTTTTATATAGGGTTGCCATATTTCAAAAAGCAACATTCCTGCACCAGCAAAGCTTTTTTTAGGAAGACCCTTAACCTCCCTCCCGAAAAATAGTAATTTTAAGCTTTTGCAGCTGTTTCCGCTGCTTTTTCCATCGCACAACCATACATCCGGGTTTTCCCTGACATTTTGCCATTCCGGCAATTTTTTCCCCTGCCACCGTTTTTACACCTGAAAACCAGGTCATGTCAGGAATTTTCCTGATGTATGGCAAGCCTATTTTAACAGCATCAAAAACACAGCATCGTGCGACATGCACATGGGTTTTTACTGTATATGGGACAGATCCCATTATGATATCACCACCTGCAGTATCTTCCTGGAAATGCAAGCAATTATTTCCCTTCATGCTGCTATTTTTTCGGGTGCTTTTCGCTGCCTTTGATCTCAACACAATGGGAGTGATTGTCTTGGGTCATTTCTTCTCTCATTCTCAGGCAGACCAAGTCACAACAACACAGTATGGGGTAGGAGAAAGGGTTAGTGCCGAACTTTTCCGAGGCACACAATTCATACCATGAAGCAAGTTATTGGCAAGCGAGTGAAGAGGCACACTGGTTTTGCGCTTAAGAGTGAAACAATCCATAACTGCAGGGCTTGAAATAATTCCACAGACATGCCCATGACAAGTGCCAAAGGCTCAAAAGAGCCATATATATGAATGGATGAGTTTGGGGTGTTAAGCTACGTATATGCTAAGACCTTTCTAATCCTTGGATACAGTGGTTGATGGTTATTGAATTTGTACAGTGGTACCTCGCAAGATGAAAATAATTTGTTCCGCTGGGTCATGCCGTCTTACGAAAATTTTCATCTCGCGGAAACAAACGGCAGGCGGCAAAAAAAGCAGCAATTAAAAAAAGTCTTGCGAGACGCGGCCATAGAAAGCTTCGTCTTGCGAGGCAACAAAGAATTGCTAGGCGCTTTCGTCTAGCAAGTTTCTCGTTGCGTGAGGCATTTGTCTTGCGAGGCACCACTGTATTTGTTTAAAAACCAATAAAATTTGTTGTTGGTTTTTTTTGTTATGTTTTTTTTTAAAAAATAATAATAATCAAGGCTTCAAATTCTTGGAGTAGCCAGGCTAGCCTCCTCATGAGGAAACAACCTGGGTGATGAGCCATTAAGGGGAACTAAGGAAAGGAATCTATTTGAGACAGCAAATGGTTGCGGCCAGGGTCGGATTTAGATGAAGAGAGGCCCTAGGCTACTCCCCTCCCCCACCCTCACAACTAGAAGAAAATGGAAGAGTGTTGAAAAACAAAATTTAGTGAAACCAATCATGATGACGGGTATTTAAGATTCTACAATTCACAATTTCTCCTCTAAAGGACATAAGGCTGGTGAGGCCTCCTAGACTTAGAGGCCTGTGTTGCCCTGCCCTTGCATGAAGTCTTGGGTTTGCAATTTTAGGAGAGGGGATACTGCCCGCTGGGGAATGGGAGGGCTGGTGAGGTCCCCTACATTTAGAGACCTTAGGCTTCAGCCTACTTAGCCTATACATAAATCCGGCACTGGTTGCGCCCCTTTCCTCAACTCAGGATATTTAGAAAATCAGAACCGGAGATGAGGGCAGAGAGTTTGTTGTGATGTGGGTCAGAAGAAAAGCACCTTTAACCTCTTTCTCACCTTTACTCTAAACTAAGAAGTCCCAAATATTGCAACCTTTCTTCTTAAGGGAGCTTCCCTTGATCATTTTGAGTGTCCTTCTCTCAGCCTTTTCCAACTTTACAATATCCTTTTTGAGACTAGGCTTAACCACTGAGCCTCTTGGGCTTGCCAATCGGTAGGTCGGTGGTTCGAATCCCCACGATGGTGTGAGCTCCCATTTCTCTGTCCCAGCTCCCAGTTTGAAAGCATGCCAGTGCAAGTAGATAAATAGGTACCACTGTGGTGGGAAGGTAAATGACATTTCCGTGTGCTCTGGTTTCCGTCACAGTGTTCCGTTGTGGCAGAAGCAGTTTAGTCATGCTGGCCATATGTCCCAGAAGGCTGTCTGTGGACAAATGCCGGCTTCCTTGGCCTGAAAGTGATATGAGCACTGCAACTCCATAGTCACCTTTGACTGGACTTAACCGTCCAGGGCTCCTTTACATTTGCAGCATGGATTTCTATAATGGCCTTGGGCAGCTGCAATTTTTATTTTCAGATCCTTTCCAAATTATGCCTAGCATAATTGCCTTTTTCACAGCTGGGTTGACACCTTCATGAAGCTATCTACCATGATTTCAATGTCTCATTTCTGGTCAGTCACTGCTAGTTCAGACCACATGAGCATATACGGAATGAGTCAGAAAGGGTTTGAGAATGATCAATACTAAAACAACATCTATAGTGCTCTGTCTGTCTGTCTGTCTGTCTGTCTGTCTGTCTGTCTGTCTGTCTGTCTTTCCCCATTCAGTCTCCTGGCAGGTCCAGAGAACTCTGGAGAGTTGCTGCCAATCAGAGTAGACAATATTGGGTTAGATGGACCAGTGGTCTGTCTCAGAACCAAAGTGGCTCCCCATATTTTATGTAAACCATAAAACAGAAAGCAAACAAAACAAAACTTAAAACCAGCTGTCATTTACAACCAACAGCAATAAAAATATCCATTTAAAGCTCAACTCAGCCACCTAGCAACACACTAAAAACAGCAAGAAGAAAAATGCTTATTCCTGTATAAAAGGCACTTTGATGTCAGAAGAAAGGAATACAAGGACGGAATCTGGGGTATTTTTCAGGGTAGTGACTGAGTGCCACACAGAATAGGGCCCCTCTTCCCTGTCCGCATCATTAGAGAGGCTGTGTTACTTTGAAAATCAGGGTTGTAGCAGAAACAGATATAAAACAGAACGAGGGAGAAAAGCTAGTAAAACTAGATCGGAGATGCCCAAGACACACACAGATTTTTGCAATAAAGGTTCTTTGTGGGACAGCTTTATCTGCAAGTGAAGGTTGATTCATAAAACTGGTAAAAGACTGGTAAAAAGGGTTCCTTCTGGTATACAGGAGGGCATAATTGCTATAATAATCATAAATTTATTGTTTCCACCTGCAGCTTTAGCGAGAGCCTGCTTGCTACCTTTACAGCCGTAGACTTCTAAAGGCGTCGTCTGGAAACCTTTTATGTCATGATTATCTGCTATTAGCCCCCTATTTTATAGCTTTATTATTGCTCCATTTATCTCTCTTTCATCATTCCCCGTTCCCTTTGAACTGGGGTTTTAATCTTCTTATAATGCAGTCTACCTCGTTCATTTGTATGATGAACTGGGTAGAGTTGCATTTGCCTTTTATTAAGTGGCATGGTTTTATTAATGGCACAATCCTAGCGATGTCTACTCAAAACTAAGCCCCATTGAGTTTAATGGACCTCACTCCCAGGGAACTCAATTGCGGTCTAAATATCACTATTGCCCAGCCAGGCCAAAAGACATTGAGCTTGAAGATCTGATTCCTGGATCCAGCAAGTGTCAAATTTAAGCAGGGATTCAAATTCCTGGAATTGCCTGGTGAGGTGATAGCCTATAGTATTGAATCACTATCAAACTTTATTTCAGCCACAGACCAGCATCAGATAAAACATACGGATAAACTGAACACATGAGACTTAAAGCAGGTAAAGGATAAAAACTAGCTCAGATTCGGAAAGAGGTAGACTCCACCGTGGGAGCAGGGTCAGGGCGGGAGAGTGGCAGAGCCCTGTCTAGTCATGTTTTATGGGATCAATTCCAATCTGTTACCTCCGAGGATGTGGACAGGCTGCTTGGACGAGTGAAACCGACCACCTGTCTCCTTGACCCTTGCCCATCCTGGCTAATAAAAGCGAGCTGGGAAGGGCTGGGCGATGGGCTCTGCGGGGTGGTGAATGCTTCCCTCTGTGAGGGAGTCTTCCCAGACCCGCTGAAAGAGGCGGTCATTAAACCGTTTCTTTAAAAGACATCTTTAGACCCGGCAAATATGGCTAATTATCGCCCAGTCTCAAATTTACCATTCTTGGGCAAGGTGATTGAGCAAGTGGTTGCTGAACAACTCCAGGCATGCCTGGAAGAAGCGGGCCACTTGGATTCCTTCCAGTCGGGATTCAGGCCTCATCATGGGACTGAAACTGCCCTGGTCGCACTGGTTGATGATCTCCGGTGGGCTAGGGGCAAAGGTGAGAACTGTTTCCTAGTTCTGCTGGATCTCTCAGCGGCTTTTGACACCATCAACCATAACATCCTTCTGGATCATCTAGAGGGGTTGGGAGCTGGGGGCACTGTCATACAGTGGTTCCGCTCCTTCCTCCTGGGCCGTGTTTAGAAAGTTGTGGTGGGGGATGAGTGTTCAGACTCCTGGGCTCTCACTTGTGGGGTGCCTCAGGGTTCTGTCCTTTCCCCCATGCTTTTTAACATCTACATGCGGCCACTGGGAGAGATCATCAGGGGGGTTGGGCTGGGTATTCATCAGTATGCGGATGATACCCAGCTCTACCTCTCTTTCAAATCAGAACCAGTGAAGGTGGTGAAGGTCCTGTGTGAGTGCCTGGAGGCAGTTGGAGGATGGACGGCGGCTAACAGATTGAGATTGAATCCTGACAAGACAGAAGTACTGTTTGTGGGGGACAGGAGGCAGGCAGGCATGGAGGACTCCCTGGTCCTAAACAGGGTAACTGTGCCCCTGAAAGACCAGATGCACAGCCTGGGAGTCATTTTGGACTCACAGCTGTCCATGGAGACACAGGTCAATTCTGTGTCCACGGCAGCTGTCTATCAGCTCCATCTGGTACGCAGGCTGAGACCCTACCTGCCTGCGGACTGCCTCGCCAGAGTGGTGCATGCTCTGGTTATCTCCAGCTTGGATTACTGCAATGCGCTCTATGTGGGGCTACCTTTGAAGGTGACCCAGAAACTACAACTAACCCAGAATGCGGCAGCTAGACTGGTGACTGGGAGCGGCCGCCGAGACCACATAACACCGGTCTTGAAAGACCTACATTGGCTCCCAGTACGTTTCCGAGCACAATTCAAAGTGTTGGCACTGACCTTTAAAGCCCTAAACAGCCTTGGTCCAGTATACCTGAAGGAGCGTCTCCACCCCCATTGTTCTGCCCGGACACTGAGGTCCAGTGCTGAGGGCCTTCTGCCGGTTCCCTCACTGCGAGAAGCAAAGCTACAGGGAACCAGGCAGAGGGCCTTCTCGGTAGTGGCACCCACCCTGTGGAACACCCTCCCATCAGAGGTCACAGAGATAAACAGCTACCTGACATTTAGAAAATACCTAAAGGCAGCCTTGTTTAGGGAAGTTTTTTATCTGTGATATTTGATGTATTTTAATGTTTGTTGGAAGCCGCCCAGAGTGACAGGGGAAGCCCAGCCAGATGGGGGGGGATAAATAAATTATTATTATTATTATTATTATTATTATTATTATTATTATTATTAGGTCTTTAATAAAGAACAGAGAAAGTTTATGATTTATTTGAAAAACTATTGTAAACAATTACATACATGGGTAAGATTGACAGAAGACTTGTGGTAAAAAATTGAACTATGGAATGACTTATAAGAATAAGAGTTATGAAAGAGATGCAGAGGGGGAATTAATTCTATTAAGATCCTCAATGGAGGGGAGGATTATATGTTTATGTTTTTAATTCGTTTGTTTATGTAAATTAGAAAATGCAATATATATATATATAATGACGATTATATCCTATATAACAAAAATATAGAAACAAGGACAAACTGTTAAAAGCAACTGTAAGGGCAGGAGTGTGAAGGAGCACAGACCTTGCATTTGGGGCTTAGTTTGTCGCACAAACCATCCTTCGATGAGTATCCATCATGGCAGCCAAAATGTAGCAACTGAGTACATAACATCTAGGCACTATGCTAGGTAGCAAATTTAGGAAATGAGAAGAGTAGATCTCTACTAGATTGCAAATGTGTAGGCCATTTCATTCAATGCACTGGTAGTTGGAAAGACAAAGAGGAGATTCTGGAAACTAAGGTGTTAATGGTGTGAACCCCTCCACCACAGGCTCAGGTTGTATATACAGTGGTACCTCGCAAGACGAATGCCCTGCAAGACGAATTTTTCTCAAGACGAATGCATCTTGCGATCTGATGGTGATCCACAAGACAAATTCGTTTTACGAAAAAAATGTCTTGCAAATCGCGGTTTCCCATAGGAATACATTGAAATATAATTAATGTGTTCCTATGGGCAAAAAAAGAAATTTTCGCAAGATGAATTTTTCGCAAAACGAATTGAGGCGCGGAATGAATTAAATACGTCTTGCGAGGCACCACTGTATGTGTAAATCAACCATATACCATAATGACACCATAGTCTCAACTGGAAACACTAACACTGCAAAGGTGCCTGGAATTCCTGGAATCTCACCTCACTCAGAGATTGGGGTGGTGTTCCACATTATGCATAGTTAGTTGGACATAACCCATTTTGATCTGAGTGCAGAATATTTCTGAGTAGACATAAATAATAGAGCTGGGCTGTTAACAAAAATTCCATAATGCCTCTAGACCCAAACTGCCCTCGATCTGAACTGAAATGGATTGAGATAACCTTTTCGTGTCCAGAAATATGTAGAAGACTCTACACATGCAAACAGCTTGCCGAAGGATCGAATATCTACAACTGAAAAAGTTGAAAATTCTTCGTTGTGGTGGGACCAGGGAATGCCCCCCCCGCCGCCGCCGCCCCCACCCTACCAATGGTCCTACTAATGTTTCCTTTTAGTCTTGCCGGAGCTAATTCTTCAGACATGGCAGTGTTAAACATTCCCATCACCCAATCAACCTTTGGCAATCTGTAAAAGCCAAGAAAGGCAAGAATCAAGAAAACAAATGATTGTTCTTATTTCACCAAGGTCTCTCTGCATATCCTCAGGCTGCACAAATTACAAAGTATCTCAGAAAACTATATAAGGAAGTTTTGAAGGACTCATTTGCAACATTCGATACAGGCCTTTCCCTTGCGGAAGATGTAACATTATTACTACATCAGCTCTACAACCAAAGCTAATCTTTTCCCCTCTCACTCTTATTTCAAAGCTATTTTTGTCTTTGTATCAGAAAGGCACCCGGCCCATTTGGTTGTCAATAAATATTGCTGCAGACATTTCTGAGATCATGGTCTTTCCAACGAGTGGCTCCTGTCCAAGCTTGTTAATTGTCTTACTTTAAATGTTGTGAGGATCCTATGCCCTTTTAAATTGTGGGTTTTTTGGGGTGGGGGTTATTGGGTTGTTGTTTTTATTTTGATTATGTATTTTGTGGCTTTACATTTTGATTTTATTCTGAGAACCACTCTGAGACTCCCTGGTATAGGGTGGTATAGAAGAAGAAGAAGAAGAAGAAGAAGAAGAAGAAGAAGAAGAAGAAGAAGAAGAAGAAGAAGAAGAAGAAGAAGAAGAAGAAGAAGAAGAAGCATTTATTAGACCTGCCTTAATTGCATTGTGCAAGTCAGAATAGGTGTGAGCAATTTCATCTGCAAATTGCCTAGCAAACTGGTCACAAAACGCTACCAAGCTCCCCCTCTTCCTACTTGGGGCCCAGGATATAATGGTCAACTGACTACCTGTAAAGCCTCCATTAGACAACTCTGAGGAGGACACAAAGGTGACAGAAAAGGAAGATTTCATTGCCGTGATCACTACCACACAGTAGGCACCAAAAGGCGAGCAATGGCACACATTGGATCAGATTTAACACAAGTATTTTGCCTTCATCACTGTAGTGATCAACAATGTTGCTTCATTAGCTCCTTAGACCACAAGAGAACCTGTTTTGCTCTGCTAATGGAAGGAGGATGTCCAAGAGTATCATGTTAACTGCTGGGGTCACTACCCCATTCCAGAGGTCCATCAGGGCTTTAGCAGGACTACCTCCCAAAATGATGGGATAATTCCCAAGAGCCACAAGCAAGCCACTTGGGGAAGGCCATCACAATAGGCCCTCCACCCCTGTAGAAGTTAGTGGGTTCAGCAAGTCTAAAACTGATCACCCACACTTGGCAAAATCTCCTCTTCTGTACAACAGTTGAAGGACAGAATTTGCCTGTTTGACAATGTGCTATATAAACAAGAAGTTAAAGCACATAGTCTTACTTTTTCTGATTAGGAGAAAGGGTACAATATTGTACTTGGAGCCAGTCCCAATATTTGAGGCACAGTTGGGAGACTGAAGCTATTTATAACTTGTATTAGATACAATTATGCTAGACCTTTCCCTGAAGCCTGTCTGTGCCATCGTTATCTGAGAGAGTTATAGATACAGCATTTCAGTTATCTATAACAGAGCTATAATTTGGTCATAATGAGAAGAGACCACACATCATCTGTCAAGTCAAGTTCAACAATGTTCAGGGTTTGCTTCTTCCATGGTACCCCAACCATTCAAAGTGAATTCTCCTGAAGACTGTTCTGTGCCTCAGCAAACTCTCTGATGGAAATTGAAGAGGAGAAGCCATCTGTGAAATAAAGACTGAGCAATGACATCCGCACACCCCCATTAATAGGAAGTACCTCCTTTCAGTTTCCACTGTGTGATAACAATTATTGACCCACATTCCTTTCCTTATGTTCACCTCGTATTTCACCCACTGTTCTTTTGTGTCACACTCACCTTTCTACATTTCTGTCGCATGATGGTTGTGAGACTCCAAGTCTAAGAAAGAATGTGGACCCTGCATTCCTCGAGATGTTGTTGGACTACAATTCCCATTAGCTGAGGCAAGAACCCCCAGTGATCAGGAAGGATGGGAGTTGTAGTCCAACAACATCTGGAAGGCCACAAGTTCCCTATCCTTGACCTATGGCAGGGTTTCCCAAACTTGGGTCTTCAACTGGTTTTTTTCAGACTACAGTTCCCATCATCCCTGATGCTAGCTAGGGATGATGGGAGTTGTAGTCCGAAAAACAGTTGGATCCATAGCTGCCAAGTTTTCCCTTTTCTCGTGAGGAAGCCTATTCAGCATAAGGGAAAATCCCTTTAAAAAAGGGATAACTTGGCAGCTATGGTTGGATCTAGAGTTTTCATCCTAAGAATCTGCACCAGTACTTGGGGCAGAAATACTACAGTGAAATGATATAAATATTTATTAGAACTTAAATCTGACTTAAATGGTAAGATCAGGCATCCCCAAACTGCGGCCCTCCAGATGTTTTGGCCTACAACTCCCATGATCCCTAGCTAACAGGACCAGTGGTCAGGGATGATGGGAATTGTAGTCCAAAACATCTGGAGGGCCGAAGTTTGGGGGTGCCTGGGTAAGATTATACATAGGGAGGGTGCCAGATTTCAGAGTTCTTAGCTGTCTTCTCAGGGTCTCCAGTAGAAAGCATGAGATCTCTTGGGAGCAGGAGCATACCTGAAGGAGTGTCTCAACCCCCATTGCTCAGGCTGGACTCTGAGGTCCAGCTCTGAGGGCCTTCTGGTGGTTCCCTCATTGCAAGAAGTGAGGTTACAGGGAACCAGGCAGAGGTCCTTCTTGGTAGTCGCACCTTCCCTGTGGAATTCCTCCCATCAGATGTCAAGGAAATAAACAGCTACCTGACTTTTAGAAGACATCTGAAGGCAGCCCTGATTAGGGAAGTTTTTGATTTTTGAAGTTTTATCATGTTTTTAATACTCTGCTGGGAGCCACCCAGTCAGAGGGTCAGCATGCAAATAAAAAATAAAAATAAAATATTGTTATTATGGTACAGTGGAGCAGTTACACAGAGCCACTCTCTTGACACAGGCCTCATTGCAACTTAAAAGGATAGTTTAGAGCAGGCATCCCCAAACTACGGCCCTCCAGCTGTTTTGCCCTACAACTCCCATGATCCCTAGCTAACAAGACCAGTGGTCAGGGATGATGGGAATTGTAGTTCAAAACATCTGGACGGCCGAAGTTTGGTGGGAGGGCAGTTCTGCAGTGCTGCTGCATGACACCAGCCACTCCTCCTGAGTAGGAGACAACTCAAAGGCAGGGCCAATCAGTTTTAAGGTTGGCTTGAGGAATTTACTTATTTATTTGCTATTAGCTGAGCTCCCATGTCTTATCAGGCTCTAGCCCTGAGCCGGGCTCCATCTTCTCGCTCACCAGGTGCTACCCATTACCCCAATCACGCGCCACTAAATCCATCCCAACTCTTCCGGGCTTCCTCCCTCAGTAAGTACCATCCCTTAGCTCTTGAGCTTCTCCTCCTGAGTTCTAGAAATCCTCTAAGAAATCCAAATGGGAGTGTAAGAAACAAGTGTGGCATACTGAGGGAAGTGTGTGCCTTGAAGGAAGTGGGAGAGTGGTGTGGGTGCAAACCAAAAGTAAACTCGAGAGGGTGGGTAATGTTCTATATGGACATTAATTGATGCTGTAGCCAGAGAGGTTGCTTACCTCGAAAAGGCATTAACAGACAAGTGTCTCAGATAAAGGTTAGGAGCATAGATAAACCTCGGACGGCTTGTTGATGGGAGAGAGGGAGTGCCTCGCAAGATTACAGTATAGTATTTCAAGAGAGGAGCTTGACGAGTATGATGGATTTCTATTTAAGAGACAGAAATACATTGTGCCAGCTATTATAAGAAATGAAATGCTGCAAATTCCTTACCTGAGCCCATTGGGAATATGAAGTGGGGGTGGGGAGAGAGAAACCCACACCGTAGAAACACTCAGAGGCAGGGAAGAAGACACATTAGTCTTTGGTCTGAATTGTCAGCTCATAAAATGAGTCTCTGCTGAAAAGGCTCAGTAGGCTGGCAACACCGAAACATGAATCAAAAGGAGCTTTCAATTAGTCATGAGCTGCCTGATAGAGCTTGGAGGTTAGTAGCAATGGATTTGTCTCAGTCTCGGCAAAGAGCTCTACCCTTTTGATCATAACAGATCGCTCTTCAAGGCATTGTCTAACTTCTGCTGAAAACGATGGTTTTTCGTTGAGTGAGAGGCAATCCACTGACGGACGTAGGTATACTCTCATGGATCGAGACCCACCGTATGCTCCAGAGTTTTGCAGCCCTGATACGAGACTCTCATCTTCCATAGAAATAGAGCTCTGTGTGCGAATGAAGGCCACCAGATCAGGGTCTTATGAATCAAATGCACTCGGTTTACTGTTAAAATGTGCACAATATTGTAAACAGGCAGTGGCTGTTATAGGCACGCCTGACATGTGACTACACACACATGTATCATGCCAAACCCAGAAGCGACCTGAAAACATCACAAAAATATATAACAAAAATGGGTGGGGCGGGCCAGAACAGGGCATTTGCAGGCTTTTTCACGGTGTTTCAGATATATGTGATTACAATTGAATGTGTGGTGCCTTGAAATGCAACCATCATGAATGGTTACAGACACTAATAGAGTATGCAGAAATGGTGAATCTTACCAGAAGAATAAGAAATCAAGTTGACAAACTTTTTTGGGAAGTAATGGAAATGGTCTATTTAGCATTTGCAAATAAACTGTAAACAGATCGAGGCATGGGCAAGATTACTGTAAAAACCTGCAGTTTCAAAAATCTGTATGAGATGTATATGAAAATAGTTGGAAATGTTAAAATTATGGTTGAATAATTGTTGCAATGTATATAAATTAAAAATATATTATATACAGGTATGTGTGTGAGGTGTGTGTGCATGTGTGTGTGTGCTTGAAATGTAACCATCATGAAATTGGGAGTTATCTGTCTTGGACAACTTGACTAGCCATGATGCTGTGCCCCCATAGCTCAGTTGGATTGCTCAGTTGGTTAGAGCATGGTGCCGATAATGCCAAGGTTGCAGGTTTGATCCCCGTATGGGACAGCTGCCTATTCCTGTATTGCAGGGGGTTGAACTAGATACTCAGCTTCCCTTCCAACTTCCAACTTAAAAGGTGTATGCTTCACAATACCAGTTGCAGGAAACCCACAGGTATTTGTTTGGCCACTGTGAGAACACAATGCTGGACTTGGGCTATGGACCTGATCCAGCAGGCTCTTATTATAATTCTGTCAGTTCCCAAGCCAAATGCAGCCTACTGAGGGGGGGGGGGAGTTACCATATCTCCATGACCCCCCCAATCTTTCCGTGAATCACAGTATATGGCTGCAGTGCAACTTGCATGGCATCCACAGCAATGAATGGGATAAAGGAAGTAATTGTGACACCACTGAAATGCCCTCTTGTGGTGCCCATGAACCAGGGGATGGGGTGGGGAACATGGCTCTGTTGAGCTTTAGATGGCTCTTCTGTGTGTGTGTCACATTCAACGGGATCAAGTCCTATGAATGCAAACGCAAGGGCTACAATTTTAAAGCTTGAGCTATTGAAGACCAGAGTTGTTATCTAAAATAAACTGAATGAATGACCTTGGAGATTTGGTTTCAGGAACAGGACAAAGAAGGGAGATTTCAGATGGGATGGAATAGGCTCAATGGATAAACTCTAGGGCTCATTCCAAAGTGAAAGGGGTTGACCTATTGCACAACGTTCTGAGCTATTGAGAGTTGTTTCCTTTTCAAAAACACAAGCTGGGGTAATGCATATTGTTTCAGGCTCATTGTTCCCCTACACAGTACCACCATGCAGATCCAATTAAGCAGTGCACAACACATGTCTAATTACTTAGCTGAGCAAAAATGTCATGAGTCAGAACTCCTCCCATCAATCCATTGATGCAACTCAACCCTGATAGTGGCTTAGCATGATCATCATCATTGATATGTTTCTTGTGGGGGGGTATGGAAAATCATGGATATCTAAAGCATCATGATGTTGCTGTGTTTTTAAAACAAAAACTCTGGTAGATTATATTTTGCTTGTTCCCCCCCCCCCCAAGCTCGATAACTACATTTTACATTTTTTCCCTTCCTGGATGTTTCATAAATTTCTACTAGACAAGCGATGAAAGACTCCAGTTGCACTGACCCTTAGATCCGATGCACCTGATTGCTTGGTATTGTGGTTGCCACAACAAAAAATGGTCCACAAGGACAAACCTCTTCACAGCTGTGGTTCCAGAAGTTTATCTGTAACACATATATAGCTTGATTCACATGGCTAGTAACATTGCTAGCATTCCATCCTCCACCAGCTCATCATTCTACAAAGCGATATTTAGGGTGTCATTGTCATCTGATTCTTGATTTTTCTTTCCAATACAATGTTTATATCCCAGCTTTTACACACACACACACACACACACACACACACACACACACACACACTTAACACCAGACATCATGGTAGGGTAGGCTTGCCATACGCCAGGGAAATTACTAACATGTCCTGCTTTTCAGGTGTAAAAATGGTGTCAGTGTGGAATTTTGTCGAATTGGCAAAACGCCTGATAAAACCCATATGTAGGGCATCATGATGGAAAAAAAGCAAAGGAAACAACTTCCAAAGCTTAAAACCACTATTTTGGGGGGAGGTTTGCATTTCTTCCTCCCAGGTCAACAATTCATGTTTGTTCTTAAAGAAAGCTGAAGTCTTCCTAAAAAGAAAAAGCTCAACAACTTTGCTCAAGACCTCGCTGTGGTGGATCAGGTTGACACCCATCAGTCCTGAATTCAACAGCAGCCAGCTAGATGCTTCTGAAAGCAAAGAGGCAGGCTATGAAGTTGTTCATCTGTTGTTGTTTGCTAATTGGAAATATACTTTCTCCTCATAGAATCATAGAATCATAGAGTTGGAAGAGACCACAAGGGCCATCCAGTCCAACCCCCTGCCGAGCAGGAAACACCATCAAAGCATTCTTGACATATGCCTGTCAAGTCTCTGCTTAAAGACCTCCAAAGAAGGAGACTCCACCACACTCCTTGGTAGCAAATTCCACTGCCGAACATAGGCACTGGCTCCTAGGGCCCCTTGTTGTTGGTTTACTTGGGGGGGGGGGAGGCTCCCCATTGTTCAGGGCAAACAAAGAGCCAGATGCAGAGTGACATCAGAATGTTGTGCAAGGACATCACTTCGGGCTCCCTCAGTGTTTTTCAGAAGATGGCGCCTCTGCTCCTCATATGGAAGGCTGTGTTGGGGCTGTGTTGTTCACCTGACCTGCCTCTGGCAGCATTGCTAAAGCATCCTGGGACAGAGATGGAGAAGGGTGCACAGGCAGCGAGGTCAGGGGGGTGTAAATACACTGATCATCCCACCTGGCAGGCTGAAACGCTTGTGCAGGAAGAATGTTCCTCCAGGTGCAATGTTAGTAGTAGTAGTAAACTTTAATACGGTCAAAGACCAGCAAAAGAATAATACAATTCAGTTCATACGTTATAATAATATTGAGCACTACACAATTTTAAAATTTTATAGCATATTACATGGTTGTTATAAAACGGGGCCTCTGTCGCCTCTCCATCTGCTATGGGTAATAATACCGTAATAATAATAATAATAATAATAATAATAATAATAATAATAATAATAATAATATTTATTTATTTATACCCCGCCCATCTGGCCGGGTTCCCCAAGCCACTCTGGGCGGCTTCCAACAAAACATCAAAATACAAAAATCCATCAAACATTAAAAGTTTCCCTAAACAGGGCTGCCTTAAGATGCCTTCTAAAGGTCTGGTGATTGTTGTTTTCTTTGACCTCTGGTGGGAGGGCATTCCACAGGGTGGGTGCCACCACCGAGAAGGCCCTCTGCCTGGTTCCCTGTAACCTAGCTTCTCATAGCGAGGGAACCGCCAGAAGGCCCTCGGCACTGGACCTCAGTGTCCGGGCAGAACGATGGGGGAGGAGACGCTCCTTCAGGTATACTGGACCAAGGCCATTTAGGGCTTTAAAGGTCAGCACCAACACTTTGAATTGTGCTCGGAAACGTACTGGGTTAACAAGGAACTTTATCTTTGGTGGTTGCTTTCATCATGGCATGTCTTATTCTTGTCACCAAGTAGCAATATTTAGCTACAGCCCTAGTGGTCTCTGTGTCAGCTAGCAAATAATTGGTGTAAGCTTCTCCTGATCGACCGGGTTGTTTGGCTAGGAGCGAGGTGCAATGTTAAATTCTACCCATCATGGCACAGTTGGCACACAGTGGATTCTGACCCTTTAAAAATGCTTCTGTAAACAGGGAGAAGGCCAACCCCCCTACCCCGCTTGTAGATAGATAAATGGGCAAGAGCAATTTGGTGATTTTTCAGGAGGACAACATTGCTGGCTTCCTGTTAGCGGCAGATGGAAAGAGAGCTCTTCTTGTCAGCTGCTCTTCTCCTTCCCTTGGATACAGAGGCGACTTCCCACCAGGAAAGACTCTCCAAAACTGGGAGCAGCAGCACCAAAAAGGGGGAGGGAGAGCAATTTCACTTCACTTTGCCCCCACCCCCAATGTGCAGTTCTGAACAAAAAGTTTTCATCTGAGAACTTTCAGTTTAGCACTAGTAGAAATGCAGTAGAGAGCTGCATGACCTTAATATTGGCTTAAAACGCCCCTAAATCTGCCCTGGTAATATAGGAAATATATAGGAATTCATTTTCCATCATATAGGAAAACAAAGCAGCATGATTTAGATGTCCCTCTAATACATAAAATAGTTTTTTTTTCCTCTCCCCTATCTGTAATACCTCAAACATTACAAGCTGCCAGGAGATTTCCCATGCAAGCACTTACTGGGTCGAATAGAGGTGATTTGCAGAGTATCAATACAAGGCATTAATATTTTAAGTCTTGCCAGACTGCAGGTTATAAACTCAAGGCCATAACAATAATAATTTGGCAAGTGCCAATGTAACTATGCCTCTTTTAAGTCGTGTTACAAAAACAGCAGGTTGGGCAGAAAATAGAACATTAAAAGGAAAATGTCATATGGTTTTATAGTTGCTTCTTGGTGCTGATCAGGAATCCCATTATTAAACAATATTTTAATAAAGATGCATAGGTGGACGGAATGCATGTGAAATAATCTGTGCTCATATAATGAACTTCCATGACACTGTTCTGCAATTTATTCTCTTTATGCCTGCAGTACTTTAGACTTATATTACAGCAAAAAAAAATTGTGTGTGTGTGTGTATGTGCGGGTATTTCATTTCTTCCCAGGGTTTCTTTTTTTACTACTTTCATGCTGTATAAGCTATCTCTTTCTCTTTCCTGCTATTTTTATTGAGTAGTATTTCCTCTTTTATTGCAATAATAAAGTAGATTCGCTGTATATACAAAAGCCATTAGTGCTATATATTAAGGTGACGTTCACTTTTATTATTATTAAAATACCTTAATGGTTACTGCTATATTAGTGAGATATATAGATTAACCCTCTAATAGTTATTCTGATATTAATAAGATCTACACAGCAATTGTGCGATCCTTATTGCTAGTTTAGTAAGATTTACAGGATACTTTTATAAGACTTAAGACTATTCAGTACTTAACTTACTCACAGGAGCAGCTGTTACCACACATGTTGGCAAAAAGCTGCAGAATAATTTAAACGATATCAAGCAGATCTTTTATGAAAGCACCGGTGCTGTGGCTGCTTAAATCGGGAGCATTGTAACAATACGGAAGGCTTCCTGAAAGGGTAGCAACTTTAAATAAAAAATAAATAAAAATATTTGATCATTTTTTTCAATACAAACAACAACCGCTAAAGTCACATACAACAAAAACCATAACAACAATAATAACACAATTTGAATACACTGATATACCTATGACTACACGTTTTTAACAATATTTTCCCACCTCTCTCTCCTTCCCCTACTTCCCACCACTATTCGCCTTACCGCTTAAATATTCGTTCCAGATTTCTTCATATTTATCCATTCTTATTTTGCGTCGACATGCAACTCGTTCGTATGTAGCTAATCTGTCCATATCATCTAGATCTGGTCCTGACAGGAATATCACTTCGTCTCCCGTTTTTCTCCGTTATTTTCTCCTGCCGGCGGCCATTTTTTTCTTTCTGATTTGCCCTTCTATGGGCACCAAAAATGGCCACCGCCGGCTTCAAAAGTTGCATCTACGCATGTCCGGAAGTGCATAGATGCGACTTCCGGTGTCGGCGGCGGCCATTTTTGGTGCCCATAGATGGGCAGAGCGACACCGGAAGTTGCGTTGACGCACTTCCTGACATGCGTAGAAGCAACTTTCGAAGCCGGCGGCAGCCATTTTGGGTGCCCATAGAAGGGCAAAACGACACCGGAAGTTACGTCGACGCAACTCCCGGTGTCACATGGCTGCCAGTCCCAGATTCTGCAGTCCGGGACTTAGAAGGTAAGCATTTTACAGCAGTGACTACCTCAAAAAATCATCTGCATGATCGGGATGTCATACACATGCTGCAACATATGTAAATACCATGCCATATTTTCCTTTTTCCATGGTGCGGTATGTCTCAATGTCTATTGATCTGTGAAGGGTAAACAAGCAGTTCAGGTGACAATTTCCCCACCTATTAAATGATTTTTCTTTCTTGCACAGTCAGCAGATGTTCTGGTCCCCATGAAACTGGGCTGAATAGAAGGGTTCAATATGTCATCTATTTCAAAGCTGCTACCCTTTCACTTCTGCTTTTGAGCTGTTTGACTGTTCCACTCTCAAACAGCTCAAACCATAAGAAAGTTTTTCCTGATGCTCAGTCAGAATCTCCATTCTTGTAACTTGAAGCCATCGGTTTGAGTCATACGCTCCAGAGAAACTCGCTCCATCTTCCATTTGATAGCCCCCTGAGAAATTTGAAGATGGCTATCATATCTCCTCTTAATCTTCTCTTTTCCAGGCTGAACATACACAGCTCCTTCAACCGTTCCTTATAAGGCTTGGTTTCCACACCCTTGATGATCTTGGTTCCCCTCCTCTGCCCACGTTCCAGCTTGTCAACATATTTCCAAATTATGGTGCCCAGAATTGGACAAAGTATTCCAGCTGTGGTCTGACCGAGGCAGAATGGTGTGATACTATTTCTTCCCTTGATCTGGATGCTACTGGTATACTTCTGTTGATGCAGTCTAGAGTAGCATTAGCTCCCCCTCCCCCCCCCGGCATAAAAATCATACGAAAAGAGATTCCTCAGTTGCAACGGGGAAGCCATTTTGGGCACCATCTCCACGGCAAATGTCCCTGTTTGCTACGAGTGTTTAGAACTGAGGAGCAAAGTACTACTTTTCTGCTGATTGAACCATCTCTTACATCTTTTGCGGTCGAGAGCTGCAAAAAGAAACAAAGAGGGAAAAAACCCAAACCAAACCAAAATAAAATCCCAATGGATGTCAGTTTTCAGGAGCATATGTCAAGCAAATGCAACAAATGAAGGGAGGAAGTATGGAAGGAGGGGGGACCCAAATAAAATCAGCTATGTAATCAATATGAATCCCTTTACTGCAAGCTAACCAAGTGGCGTCGCAGTCGGCATTATGCTTTCAAACCAGACTTCTACAAGTCCCAGAAGCCTCTGACACTTTATGTAATTGGTCACAGAGTGGCTGTTTATTGAAGCGGCATCTTTTTCTTTTTACAATGTGTCGGCTGCTGAGCGTTCTAGCAGTTCTGGGATAAGTACATGCCTAGCGCAAATACACAGCACACTAATCTTGTTAAGTTAACTGGATGTTCGGAGAGGAACAGAGGCACTAGCCTTGACCTGCTGGGCAACTCTCTTTCTCTCTCATTCTCTCCCTCCCTCCCTCTTTAACCTCCGGCCAGTTTTCCTATCTGGCTACAGCAGGGTCAACCAAAACGGTACAAAGAGTTCATCTGGCAGCTAAGAGTAGAACGCTAGGTTCAAATCAAGGGATGGCCATTGGTAGCACCATGAACTCAGATGCGCTCAGGGTCAAGGCCCAACTGATAATGCAGGAAACACTGGGCAAATAAGGCCAAGGATAAAACCTTAACTTTCCTTCCTCACTTTTCAATGTACAACTGCTTATTTGATCCAGTGCCATCCTGGCCATACTGCTGCTGCTGGGTTTTTTTTTTAGATGTCAGTGCTTTCTTGCCATGAGCCCCCTGATGATGGTCCTCCCCATGGAATAAAGGATCAAATGGGTCATGGGGGAAAGTGGCATGGATGGTGGACTTCAAAGGGCAGAAATATAATCTTAAAACCCAGTGTAGCATTGAATGTGAGATAGGGCATGCCTGCACTGCAGACATTTACTGGTTTAACTGTCTGTATATATATAAAAAAATGCATCACACAAGGTGATAAGTGCAGACATCTCCAAAATGTACAAATCTTGGCGGACTTCCGGTCTGGCAGCCATTGGTGTCGGTGGGGGATTTTCGATCTCCGAAGTCCCTGGCGACCCAGAGGAGGGGGGAAGTCGCGTGGGCACCGCGACCCCCCGGAGAACCCCCGGATTTGGCTTTCCGGGAGCGTGGAACCCAGCTGAGCTCTGTGAGCCCCGTTTCGCCGCCCGGAACGCGACTTTTGAGGTGCGCCGAGAGCGGACTGAATGGGATGGAGCCTTGGGAAGTTTGCTACCTCTGGGACGCGAAGCTCCGTGCCGACGCCAATTTGAGCGCCAGATACCTCCAAATTGATTAAAGATCGGACTTGTAAGTAAAATTCTAAAGGATAAATAATCGGAGAAAATTTGGTCCGGGGAAGGGAACTTAAAAGGGAAACGGAGGTCGTTCCCCCCCCCCTTATCGAGATAAGAGAGCAGGCACCAGACCCGCAGCTGCAACGCTGGAACGGACTGGAAAATCCGCCTTAAAAAAAATTAAGTTGGACCCCTTCCCGGTGGTGCAGAGCCAAGGGAAGGAGAGTAGTTTTCGTCCTGGATCTCTGCAAAACTTTTTGAAGTCTTGGAACAACCCTTTCTAAACCGGGCGGTGAGACCCTGGGAACAAAGACCAGTCGCCATTGTGATTTCACCGGTAAGGAATTTCGTATTAAAAAGAACTCTAAATTTGTTAAATTGGTTACGGAATTAATAGGACTTTGTGAGGAGAGTGAATTAAATAGAAGAAGTTGGACTTTATAATTAATTCGATAATTACATAAAGGATAAGAATTGGACAAAAGGATTGAAGTAAATTTGGGAAGGAATTGTGCACCATCTTGGAGGAAAATAGCATGCGCCCTCCATTGTAACATGAGAACACAATAGAATCGGATAGACATAACAATGAGTCTCCAGCCGGAAAAAGACAGAATGCAACTCCTGCTACAATTAGTGTATGAACTAAGAGACGATGTGTATGAATACACGAAATTGACACAAAATCTTAAAGAGGAGATACAATTGCTTCGCCCAAAGGATACTTTAGAATTACAGGAAGAGAACAAGACAGAGCCGACAACGGAGGAACCCGAGCAGCCTGTGGGAGAGGCTGCAAAGGACACAGATTTTATTCAGACGGCATCAGCTCAAGAGACCCAGAATGCTGGACTTTCAGTGAGAGAGGGAGCCCAGAATCTGGGCATGGACAACCAGAGAAAGTTTGCAAATTTGAGTGGGAGCTTTTTTGGGGGGGGGAGAGATGACAGTGGGGAAAGAGGACTGGAGAAAGAGATTGGATCAACACAAGGAGGAATGGAAAGAGGGAGGGGGCCTGGAGTGGGCAAGAGATGGAGTGGGGTGAAAAAAAAAAGAATCTTCAATAGGGGATGGATTAAATGGTTTGAAATTGGATTGTTAAAAGGAACTGGTTGAGGTTTGCAGGGAATCACCTATCAGGGGAAGAAGGGGGAGGTTAAATAAAACAATTGAGTTTTCTTTTATGCTTTCTTCTTTTTGAAGTAATTAATGGGGAATATTTTTTTTAGGGAACATATTGGCTAAGGGATTTAGTTTAGATATTTGATTATATATTTCGGAGGGAATTTTGATAGAATGTGAATATAAATAATTTAGATAATTGATATAAGAATAATTTGTAATAAAAAAGAGGAAACTGCTAAAGTTGGGTTTAAAATCAACTCGGTAAGGAAGGAACGGGGAGGTCGCAGATATGTTAAGTAATAATAGATGTGATTACAAAAAAATAAAATCTTTTTTGTTCTTTTTTTGCTTTTATTGTTATTTTTCTATTTTTCTTTTTTCTTTTCTTTTTTCTTTCGCCTTCTTTTTTGGCTGTGCCTTTTTTGTATTGTAAGTAGGATATTGTAATGTCATGATGATATGGAAAACGTTTTAAGTTGAAAAATGATAATAAAAACTATTTAAAAAACAACAACAACAAAATGTACAAATCTTTAAAATGTTTCAAGCGCATATGAGAGGAGATGACTAAAAATTACTGCTAGAAAAGTAACCATTCTGCCTGCATGCCAGGTTTTCCATATACAGTGGTACCTCGGGTTACAAACGCTTCAGGTTACAAACGCTTCAGGTTGCAGATTCCGCTAACCCAGAAATAGTACCTCGGGTTAAGAACTTTGCTTCAGGATGAGAACAGAAATTGTGCTCCGGCAGCGCAGCGGCAGCAGGAGGCCCCATTAGCTAAAGTGGTACCTCAGGTTAGGAACAGTTTCAGGTTAAGAACGGACCTCCGGAACGAATTAAGTTCTGAACCACTGTACTTTTTTGAATCTCAGCTTCCATTATTGCAACAGAAGGAACTTTTTGATATCTCTGAGTCCATGGAGTGGCTTTGTTTGTGGGGTGGCACTGGGGTGGATGGAGAGAAAAAAAACCATTTTGCACATGGAAGATTCCTGCTGCAATTTTGCCCATAGTTTATTTATCTATAGCATTTTTGCCATACCTCTGATAGTTGTAACAACACAGTTGGAATTGTAGGCACCTGATCTCTTATGAAACAGAGAAATGTAAAATCTGTGGTAATTGAAACAAATCATTTGTGCAAGCAAAATAAAATAAAATACATATAGTCTGATGAACTATTAGAAAATAAGTACAGTGGTACCTCTAGTTACGAACTTCATTCGTTCCGGAGGTCTGTTCTTAACCTGAAACTGTTCTTAACTAGAGACGTGCTTTCGCTAACAGGGCCTCTTGCTGCTGCTGCACCACCGGCACACAATTTCCGTTCTCATCCTGGGGCAAAGTTCTCAACTCGAGGTAACTCTTCCAGGTTAGCGGAGTTTGTAATTTGAAGCGTTTGTAACCTGAGGCATTTGTAACTCGAGGTACCACTGTATTTGAATATATCAGTAGTGGTGAGGACAGAGTATTTTACCTATGCTTGTAGTCATAATATCCTTTCCTTTGTTTTGTTCAATGAGGCATAAGTTAAACACATAAAGTTATAATTTTTAATTTCCTAATTAATATCTCCTGACATCCTATATTATTAACTTTTGAACTGGTTCTGAAAGGAGTGTGCACTGTGCTATACCTGACTGGTAATGGTGAAACAAAAACAGAGGTGGTGAAATATATATTTGCTTTCCACAAAATGCTGACCTCTTCTTTGCAGTTTCCTGTTTCAGAAAAAAAGGAGCAAAACTGTTTGTGAAGCGGGGGGGGGGGGGGGACAAGAATTAGGGAAGATGACTATGTCTTTCATATACAGACGAAATGTGCCAACTCTCCCTTACTCCAAATGCTATCCATGCACACTTTGCGTTACATAGGGTCACGGGTGGCGCTGCGGTCTAAACCACTGAGCCTCTTGGGCTTGCTGATCAGAAGTTCAGCAGTTTGAATCCCCTCGATGGGATGAGCTCCCATTGCCCTGTCCCAGTTCCCAGTGGTGGAAGAAGGGGGGTGCGGGGGGTGAGGTCTGCCCTGGGTGTCATCTCTGAGGGGTGTGTGTGACATCGCCGCCCCGCCCCCCTGGGATGCTCACTGTGGGCGACACCCCCCTGGGATGCTCGCCCCACAGCATGTGTGCCACTCCGGGTGCCAGAGCAACTAGCTCCGCCTCTGCCAGCTCCTGTCAACCTTAAATCAACTAACTCCTGTGTTGTGAACTCCAGACTAAAGACAACAGCGGCAACACGTGGACTGATGAAAAATGAGGGCATAAATGTATATCTTTATGTATTTCTTTAAAAGTTGCAGCGATGCTTCTTTATTTCTGTATCTTAAATCAGAGTTGGTCTGTAGCTTTAAATGTTCTGTGTCTTCATGATTAGCAGGAGAGTCACCTGTGGTCGGTTTGGTGTATATTAGACTTTTAACACCTTGGTTTGGGTAACAGTGGTTACATAGTTTTATGACCACTGCTCCTTAGAAGTTCACTGTATACATTTCTGAGGTATGCTATTATTTTGTTTACTTTTGTGTTGTTTACCTTTATTGTATTGGATGAAAATGAGTGTTTTTGATTATTAAGACCTTGTTCATGCTGGTTATTGTCCTTGATATATATATATATATATATATATATATATATATATATATATATAGTAGTTGAACACTGAGGAAGACCACGTCGAAACAGTGTTGCTATCCGGATCACTGTCTATTATTTGCTATTATTTGCATCGACAGATATCACTAAGCATTCAAATTATATCACTGGATGAATCTTATTTTGATACTATAGGGACTGTACTCTTGAATATCGCTTCGCTGAAACTTATAAAGATATACATAAAGATATACATTTATGCCCTCATTTTTCATTGGCCCACGTGTTGCCGCTGTTGTCTTTAGCTCCTGTCAACCTAGCAGTTTGAAAGCATGCCAGTGGAAGTAGATAAATAGGTATCACTGCGGCGGGAAGGTAAACGGCATTAATTTGGTTCAGTTGAAATTATGGACATGCCCCAAGGCTATGCATGCGTTTTGGCTTTACTCTGAGCAGTGGCATTGAGGTAAGCCAGAGAAAGCTTTTCTTTACAGATCCCACTATGTGCCAGCATCCGTCAGAAGGCTGCCTAGCTGGATCTGCTTGAGTCATCCTCCAGAAATCAATACCATACCTAATGCAAATGATACCTATAGCTTGACAATTAATCATCACTTCGGAGTGAATGGATGCTCGCCAGCCAGCACATCCTGCCTTAATTAAGCCAAGTTCCCCTTTTGCATTTCCTGACGCATTTCAAGCTTTTCCACTTATCAGCATCACCATTTTTTTAAAAAAAAATTAATGATGATGATTTGACTGGTGGAGATACCTTGAGGGGTGGGCTTTGGTCTTCCAGATTTGAGGAGAGCCCTGAGTGAGGCCAAAATTCAGCACCTGACCCCTTGCCTCTCACCTTCTGTTTTGTACAAATCACTACATTATAGTTGTGACGCGCTGTGGTGCCCCTAGGCTTGGTGTCCGGTGTGGTGGAACTGGTTGCTCTGCCCGAAAACTTCCTCTGATGCCTTCAACACTATCCCAGCATTCTGCAGAGGAAAAGGATGCTAGCCAAATTCATGTATCTAGGTTTTAAGTGTGAATCTTCCCATCGTCACCTTGAATTTTGGTTTCAATGAATGCTTCACATTCCTACTTCTCTAAACTGATTGCACACTTATGATCAGTCAAAGAGTACATAGTTGCTATTCATGCTGCCCCTAACAATAAGTTTTAATCGCTATTTAATCGTCTCCACCTCCATTCTTCAGCCCGGACACTGAGGTTCAGCTCCGAGGGCCTTCTGGCAGGTCCCTCTCTGCGAGAAGCCCTATATATGTTCCCTTGCAATCTCCTTCCCAAAGCCTGGGAAGCTTCTGCCTAACTTAGGGAGGGAGGTGCAATGCTCCAGTAGGGCTAAGAGCCTTCTTAGGATACCTGAAGGAGTGTCTCCACCCCTATCATTCAGCTCAGACATTCAGCTCAGACACTGAGGTCCTCCTATGAGGGCCTCCTGGTGGTTTTCTCACTGTGAGAAGTGAGGTTACAGGGAAACAGGCAGAGGACCTTCTCGGTTGTGGCACCCTCCCTGTGAAACACCCTCCTATCAAATGTCAAGGTAATAAACAACTCTCTGACTTTTAGAAGACATCTAAAGGCAGCCCTGTTTAGGGAAGTTTTTAATGTTTGATACTTTATTGTGTTTTTAATATTCTGTTGGGAGCTGCCCAGAGTGGCTGGGGAAACTCAGCCAGATGGGTGGGGTATAAATAAATTAATAACAACAACAGCAGCAACAACAACAATAATATACCGCCCCATACCCGGGGGTCTCAGGGTGGTTAAAGCTCTGCATATCCTAAAGTAGGAAAAGGGAAGTGATGTAGGAGTGGTAGGAAGTTAATTTTTTAAATTTATATGTTTATTGTATTGTTTGCAATGTTTTGTTTTGTATTTGTCTGATTTATATGATTTATATTATCAAGTGTTATGAAATATTATTTTGTTTTCTTTGTGTTTTCCTTTTCTTTTGTCTTCCTTTGTAAATTTTGATTTGGTTTTGGGTTTTTTTTTTTGTATATTTTGTAGGTCCCTTTGTGTTATCCTTTTCTTTTTCTTATAATTTATGTATTATTTGTATTTTGTATTATTTTGAAGAGCTGAAATAAAGTTATTTTTAAAATAAAATTATAAAAAGCTCTGCATATCCTTTATGCCTTTACCCTGTAGCAAAGATGCAGAAATGCACAAAAACTATGCTCAGGAAGACAGAAACAAATACATAAAGAGAGAAACAAAACATTCTTGGCCACAGTACAAAGTCTAAATGTTACTAGTACAGCACAGCATTCAAGCTCAACGTGAATGCTGGCAAATCATTGGAATTGATAACAACAAAGCATATATTTGGATTAATTCATTTCCACACTCCCAACTCGCTCTCGCTCTCTTGCTCTCAATATATTATTTGTATGTATGTGGCAGCATGCACAAAGTAATGTATATGGGCACCTAGTTCTTATGGGCCAAATATGCCCCACCCCCCAGAAAGAGGTTCCCCAGCTCTGAAGCGCAATAGTCGACCAAAGAGTCACCGTCTCTCAGTCTAAACTACCTTACAGGGTTTGCTGTGAGGATAAAATGGGGAGAGGGAAAGCCATGTAGGCTACCTGGAATTCTCTGGAGGAAAAGGTAGGCTCTTACTGTAATAATAGATAAAAGTGGCTGTATTGTAGAAAAAGCAAGAGGGGTCTCCTAGCACATGTTGCAGGCCCAATTATGCTTTTCTTCTACCCTTAAATAAATTATATGCACGTTTACTCAGGAATTCCACTGCGTCCAATGGAGCTAAGTATGCAGGCATTGTGCAAAGGAGTAGCACCAGAGTGTGGGAATATCGAAAATAGTATTTACTCTCTCTGGGCAAGTTAAAGGGACTGCCTATTTACATATGATCACTTACCTGACTTTTAAACAAATGTCTTGTTGGGAGGATACATACCAAAGCTATGCACTCCCCCCCTCCCCCCTGCCAAAAAAAAAGAGTAAAGGAAAGAAGAAACATAGTTTTATTTCCCTCCCACAGTAGAAACATCATATGTAGGGAATACTGTAATGGAATACTAAGGCCTGACACCAGCCGAGATTGTCACTAAGTTTCTGCAAATGCAATATTAATGCTAGGTCTTCAGAAGTGCAAGATAGCTCAAGCCAATCATTTGGGAGCATACAACAAATTTCATCCAAAGGTGGAACCTGCTTTAATTCATTCCAGCTCAAGAAAGGATTAAGCATCAAACAAAGAGCACATTGCAAATACATCTCTGTCTTGCATAGCGCCGTTGATTCAGCTGGCATGGTTTAAAGGGTGTTTATCAAGGCCCATAATCTTTTTGAGTGCATTTCCCCCTTAATTTTTATGCTGAAACAGCATGGCATCAGAAAGATTATGGAGTGAAGGGAAAGCAGGAACTTAAACCCAGTAGCTGTACAGAAAAGCTGTGCACATCCTTTGAAGTGTTTCATTCCACCCCTTAGTCATCCCCCCCACACACACAATGAATAAAAAGTACATCAATAGGGTGATCCTAAGCAAGTTTGCATGGAATTAAGCTGCAATGGCAACAATGTGTTTTGTGGCATTCCAACAGATTTGTGGCAGCACAAGCTTTTTTTCTCTTTCACCCAACAATGAATCTTTTGAGGTTTTTTAGGTACCAACAGACTTCCTGCGTTGCAGGTGATTTTAAGCATTTGTGTGTGTGAAGATAAGAGCCAAGCCAAAATTTATCAGATAACATTTTTTTAGGAGGGAAACCCCTTTTGATACTTTCATTTCACTCGCTTCCACCTTCCTACTCCCACTGCTCCCATAAGATCACATGCATATTCTCCATCATTTTCTGCTCTCTCTCTCTCTCAGACTCATCTCACAGCGGCAAATAGAATGTTTTAAATGTGTTGCAAAGTGTGATAAACAAATGAGACACTAGATGGCGACAGTGAGCTATGCAAAATTAAATGTATTTTTCAAAACGTTTCTTAAATAAAACATTTTCACAGCATTTTTTAAATATGTGTGTAGATTCCACTCCCCCCCCTCTCTCTCATGCACACACCCATGAAATGATATTAGATCAAGGACATTGTGGGAGATGAAAAATAGTAGCAAGGCTGCCAACACAGTTACAGCTCATGTTGCTACTTACAGCAGCAGCAAAAGAGAGTGAGAAGAAGAAAATGAGTGGAAAATTTTTCATCCACTTGGACAAAATAACTGAACTCCATTGCATGACTCTCTGGCCACCATAGGTGCCAGCCTCTGCCTGAGCACCCACAAAATTCCCCATGAAGGGGCTGGGTACCCAAAATTTCAGTGCCAGGGCCATGCACGCTGCATGGCACCCATGACCCTGGGGACCCTTAGTCATGGGGGCAAGTTGGCACTCTTGCTGCCTGCAAATGAGATGGGGGAATTCTGAGAGGCCATTTGCACACAAGAAACTGAGGTCTTTTCATAAGTCTTCAAATCTCATGAGCAGCAAACTGAAACCAGTATTTCAGTCCTAAAGAAGCTTGTATGGGCTGTCTAGGACTTAAAAAAAATATACAGCGTTTGTTAACCAACTGGCAGGTCGCAATCTCTGGCCGGTGAGCTGCATTTGGCCTGGTGGGTCAGAAGTTCTATGTGTACAGGCTCAAATGTAGCCCCAAACAGCTGTTTCAATCACAGACACAGAGCGTTTGAGACTTTGCTTCTCATCAGAATACTGACATTCTATCAAACAAGCTAGGACTGTGCTTCAGTATGAAACAAACAACCCTTAGCCACATTCAGACTACAGAATTTGGATGACGAACAGCTGAAAGTAGAGTGTGTCTAGCACAACGTAAAAAAGATGCTTTTGTCTCTCCATTAAAACACAGTCTAATACAAAATCAACTAAATGATCTCCTCTGGCTACTGCGCTTGGAGAAATATATAAAAAATTAATCTTTTGACTAAACGGATTACAAAACATGTTTTAAAAAATATAATTTACCAGTTGAAGACGTTCATTTTCCTGGGGTTATTCATTCTGCTTGGTATTAGAAGCCACTCATCGTGTTCAGCCCCCCCCCCCCTTTTGGCTCACCGGAGAACTTGAACATTTTGCCATTATAATATATGGTTCAAAGAGTGGGGGGAGCCTGATTTATGAAAAAAAAGATATTGATTCAAAATGATGAAATATGAAATAGAAAACAGTGGGGAGAGGCTGATTTATGGGGAAATATTGATTAAGAATGATGAAATAGGGGGAAGCAGGCAATTTGGGTGGTGGGGGGGGAATGTTCCATGCTTATCAGCCTCTTCTCAGAAATGCAGTTTTTATATGCCCAGTCCTTCAAATCATTTTTAGATGCTGAGCCCAATTTGCATTACTGCTTATGCATGCTTCCCCCCAGCAACTTCACTGAAGTGAATTAGAAAGTCCTTGCAAGGAGGGAAGAGCTTTGTGTGCATGGGGAAAGGAGATGGTAGATCTGGGCAGCTCTCCATAATCGTTAGCTTGCAATATTAGCAAAACCATACGATTGCCAACAAACCAACAAAAGCATTGTGGACAAAAATACATCTCTCTCCCCACCCCACCTCCAAAAAAAAATCATCTGAATTGCTTTTGTGATGGGAACAGCTGTTGCTCTATTCCTCAAAGACTAATAAGTAATGACAGTCTACAATCATTGCACACCGAAGCACTTGACTTTGGTGGCCTTTAGGCATTCCAGCGGCAGCATGGGAGACAATTAGCTCTGGGTAAATCCCAGGAGGCAGCCGTGAAGTTTATAGCCCCAGCACTTCAAGGTAGAGGGGAGTTCCCAAATACTTCTCACCTCTGATCCTGGTTGTCGTTATTTAAATGTATGTGCTGCTTTCCAATGTGCATCAGTCTCAAAAATGTAGAAGCAAAAACAATATGCAGAACCACAGCATCATAGTTTATATAGGTAAAAGGTTAAGGACCCCTTTATGGTTAAATCCAGTCAAAGGTGACTATGGGGTTGCGGCGCTCATCTTGCTTCCAGGCTGAGGGAGTCGGCGTTTGTCCACAGACAAATTCCTGGGTCATGTGGCCAGCATGACTAAACCGCTTCTGGTGCAACAGGACACTGTGACGGAAACCAGAGCACACAGAAACACCATTCACCTTCCCACTGCAGCAGTACCTATTTATCTACTTGCACTGGCATGCTTTCGAACTACTAGCTTAAAATATCAAAATAAGTTCGTGGCATGCTATACCTTAAAAGAAAAAATACATGAAGATGTTTTCTTGATGGTACATTAAACCCAGCAAGTTGGTGAAAATGTATAAAAGTAGCTCAAACCTTTGTTGGAGATGTAAAGAATCCAAGGGAACAATGTATCACATGTGGTGGAAATGTAATAAGAGTTTTAAAAAAGGGAAATAATTTATAATGAGCTAAAAAAATGTTCAAATTAGCTTTTATTAAAAAAAAACGGAAGCCTTTCTTTTAGGAATCCTAGCTGCAGAGGTTCCAAAGGAACAGACAAAGGTATTCATGTATGCAACTACTTCTGCAAGAATGTTAATAGCTAACGGGTGGAAGGGAGAGAAAATACCAACTAAAATAGAGTGGCCATTGAAATTATTTGAATATGTAGAATTGGCAAAGATGACAGGAAAAATTAGGAATCAGTCAAACCAAAAGTTTAACAAAGAATGGGATTTATTCAGAATATGTTTAAAAGAACATTGTTCTCATATGAAATCTCTGACATGCTTCGATTAACTTCTGCAATGTTACATGATACAAAGATTAAGATGAAGTTATGATAAGTTAAATGATATATAAATATGCAGTCAACAAGTAAACAGAGGACTCATACTGAGGATGAGGAAAGTCTTAAGATATGGAAAACCCTTTTAAAAGTTACGTATTTTTTGTATTTGTTTTGTTTTGTTCTGTTTGTGGTGAAGGGATTAAATATGTAAAACAATAAAGATTAAAATGCAAAATAATAATAATATCAAAATAAAATAAAATACAGTCAGGAATTTTCTTTGCAGATGTTACAAAGACCTTCATAACCTGGAAAACCACTTAAATATAATTTGTGAAGTGTTGTGGCACCAGAAATTTCTCGGCCCCCAATCTGCCTCCCTTTGCCACTGAAGGAATCATCAAATTGTCATTCACAAGCACAGCATATGGTTGCGTTGTTTTACACAGATACTGCTGAACTGTTAAGTTCATAGGTCCAGTCCCAGGGAGCTATTTGCTTTCAACCTTGTCATAATCTAAAAAGCTGATTATTTGATGGGCTCGCTGTTTGTCTCTGGAACCATAAAGACCTACCATTGCTCCATCTGACAATGTGCACCCTCTGCCGGCTTGCAGCTGACACCCAGTACCCAGGAGAACATAACTAATGAATAACTCAATTAGTACATTTGTCAAAGGCAGGATTTAGAAACTCAGTCTATGAATCAGTCACAGACAGGTTGCATGCCCAGCAGTATACAGTAAATACACAGTTAACCTGGCTTATCAGCCCCAAAGTTATGTTTGTGTGTATACCTTCATCCTAATGTATCTTAACCTTTTTAAGAAGCCTAGTAAAGATTAATCTCTCTCTCTCTCTCTCTCTCTCTCTCTCTCTCTCTCTCTCTCTCTCTCTCTCTCTTTCTCAAGGTTTATAAATTATCTACGTGTGCATCATCGCAGGAGCGGCAACTTTAGCAACACAGTTTCTTATTCCTTTTGCAAAAACCAATGAATATTTAAAATATAATTTGGTGAACTGTAGCTTAAATGCTGGTCTTTGTGCAATCTAATCAGGATTTAAGAAAGTCACATGTGCAAACTGAACTTCCTATGTGCATATTGTGTGTATCTGCGCACAGATTTTACTTTCTGATGGCTGCCCATCCTCAGGCTGGTCCTCTGACCTGCAGAAAAGCAGCTTTTTTTTGTCAAAGGGAAAGAAGTCCGCATTTTTAAAGCTGTGGGGTGCATGAAGACCTTTGTACATACGCTGATGGTACTACCCGAGACAGGCATCTCTTCTTCTTCTTCTTCTTCTTCTTCTTCTTCTTCTTCTTCTTCTTCTTCTTCTTCTTCTTCTTCTATCAGTTCTATGCTGAGCAAACCCTTAAATCTTTCAAGATAATGTTTTTTAAAGGAATTTGTAGATTTATTTGCTTATATATTCATAAAATCATAGAATCATAGAATTGTCAAAATGTTGAGGGACCCCGAGGGTGATCAAGTCCAACCCCCTATAATGCAAGAATCTCAGCTAAAGCATCCATGACAGATGGCCGTCCAGCCTCTGCTTAAAAACCTCCAAGGAAGGAGAGTCCACCACCTCTTGTGGGAGACCATTCCACTGTCAGACAGCTCTGACAGTGTCAGAAAGATTTTCCATATGTCTGGTCAGAATCTCCTTTCTTGTAATTTGAAGCCATCAGTTCGAGTCCTACTCTCCAGAGCAGGAGGGGAAAAAGCTTGCTCCATCATCATCCACGTGACAGCCCTTGAGATATTAGAAGATGGCTACCATATCTCCTCTAGAGCAGGCATCCCCGAACTGCAGCCGTCCAGATGTTTTGGCCTTCAAATCCCATGATCCCTAGCTAACTGGACCAGTGGTCAGGGATGATGGGAATTGTAGTCCAAAACATCTGGAGGGCCAAAGTTTAGGGATGCCTGCTCTAGAGCCTGGTTCTCCAATCTATTAAGGTAATTTTGAATTCTGATTCTGTCCTCTGCGGCATTAGCTACCCCTCCCAGTTTGTTGCCATCTGCAAATTTGATGAGCATATATTTCACTGCACATATTTATATACTGGTCAACATACTAAAAAAATCAAAGCATGAAAAAACAATAATAATATAAAATTCAGGACAACATTGTACCATGTTGGCCTAGCATTAATACAAAGTTCCACGAGGATTCCACGAGGCAGGTGTTTCAGCCCTGAATGCTCTGCTCCCTGTGACCTTGGAGTGGACATTCAGAGAATGTCAGGCTTCAGGGAATCGGCTTCCTTCCCCCCTTTGGCAGTAGATAAACAGAACAAAGCGGAAGGAGTCTCTTACCAGTTAAAAGTTTTGATGGTCACAGCGAGAGAACAGAGAATCCATTCCTCAGAATGAAGGTGCTCCCAATGAAGGGTTCCTCCCACTTCCTCCCTAGTCACCCACTTCATGTCTGCATCTTGCAACCTGATCTCGCAACCACTGTGCATTCTGTGCCGCCACCTTATCTGCTCTCCTTGACCTTGGGCTGAGCGGCTAGATGTTTTCCAGCGACAGTGAGTCTGTTAACTCTCTCTCTCTCTCTCTCCAAGTTCTTCTCCTCCTAGTACTTCCTCTCCACTCAGTACTTCCCAGCTTCTGCCTTCTGAACTATGTCCTTCTGCAAACCACTGTTCCAAATCTATACTACTTCCCTGCTCCTGGGAAGATTCAGGATCCTGATCAGGAGTAGGGGGAGGGGCAAGCTCCCACTATTCCTCCTCAGTGTAGACCCCTTCATCACAGTCCCTGGCAGAGAACCACTAAGAGTGCTGCTCCTGATTCCCACAAGAAGAGTTTAAGAGCACCTGAAAGTACTGGGGGGGGGGGACACTGGTGTGCATTGTACCAGTTGGGATTGGAGTCAAATCTTCCAAATTCAACCTGTGCTATTCACACAAGGAAGAAGAGTTTCCACGTGCAGATTCCTGCTCCTGAAAATATAAGATAGTCAAGAGAAAAAACACCTCACCCAACAGCTTGAGGCGTGTGGCAAGGGAAGGTGAGCAGGTGTTAATTGTCCCACCAATTAACTGTCAATGAGGATGAGGGGAGAGTTGATATTAATTTCAAACTACAACTCCCCTCATTCCCAGCTGAGCTGGGAATCAGCTGGTTTTGCCAGAAATTCACCATGCCCTTGGCTGCTCATCTTGGCGAATTGAGCCAATTAAAATTAGTGAGTCGTTTGAGAAAGATGGTTTAAATAAGGTACATGCTTTGCAGTAGTAGTGGTCTGTGGTATTGATGCCCCCACTGCAACAGAACAAACTATTAAGGTGATTTTGAAGACAGTTTTAAGGAGCGGATGAGGGAAAAAATATACTCAAAATTACCTAGCTCAGTGGTAATTCCATAGGTTAGGTAACAAGATTATATATCCATCTGCATACATAATCTCTTGGCACAGAACATTCAGTTTCATATGAATTTCCTTTCCCTGCTGCAAAGGTCACAACATTCATTTTTGAAAGACCAGTAGGGAACGGGATTTTACATATGCCTGTAGGCAACACACACAGCATGTGAGAATGTTTCTAAAAAGAGCTGCTGAAATTCTTACCATTCCCTTTTCTTTTCTTTTTTCTTTTGGACAACGTATGCTATGCCTTGGTAAAAAGGTAAAGATAAAGGACCCCTGACAGTTAAGTCCAGTCACAGACAACTCTGGGGTTGCGGCACTCATCTTGCTTTACAGGCCAAGGGCGCCAGCATTTGTCCGCGGACAGTTTTTCCGGGTCATGTGGCCAGCATGACTAAGCCACTTCTGGCAAAACCAGAGCAGCGCACAGAAGCGCTGTTTACCTTCCCGCCAGAGCGGTACCTATTTATCTCCCTGCACTTTTGGGCGTGCTTTTGAACTGCTAGGTTGGCAGGAGCTGGGACCGAGCAACAGGAGCTCACCCCGTTGTGAGGATTCAAGCCGCCGACCTTCTGATCGGCAAGCCCTAGGCTCAGTGGTTTAGACCACAGTGCCACCCGTGTCTCGGTGTGGAAGCTTAAATGTGGCATAAAAGAACACTTTATTTCTTCTAATGGAAATCACCTTTATAAAATATAAATACTTTTTTAAAAATGGCAATAGTCACAAGGTTCCCATGAGAGGTGTTCAAGAGTTGTTTAGCAGTTATGCCAATAAACAAAGAGCTCCCTGAAAGGGGAAAAAACTTTACAATCCACAAATCCATCCAGCATTGCTGTCAGGCAACCATTTGTTTTAAACATGTGTGTACAGTTTGCACCTGACAGAGATCAATGGCAGTGATCCAACTACAAACCACTTGTCTTGGAGTAGCTCTACTGATTCCAGCCTGAATACTCCAAGGCCATTTGATGACTACGGCCTCTGATGCTGAAATACTTTTAGCAGCGTAAATGTTAATGCTTTAAACATAATTTAGTTTTCAAGGGCTGCACCTTTCTTGCCCTTATGTTCTATAGTTGCGCATTAAAAGTCCTCGTTCTCGATGGCTTGATATTATCGAAGGTTGATGCATGATGCCATAATAATCTGTTAAATGCCAGTGGTTTTGTTTTCAACCCAAGGAGCTGGGTTAATTAAAAGCGGGGATCCATTTTGAAGCTATGTTTTTCAACACTATCCAAATGTTCCTGTCTCGTTTAGAGTTCAGAACAGGAGAAAGATAGATCTTAGACTGATAACAGGTTGTAAATCAACCTCTTGTAATGTGAATGTTTTATAGCAGGCATTTGCAAACACTTAAAAAGGCTGGCATTTATACAGTAATACTTGCACAGTCTCTTTCTCTTATATGTCACATCCTTGAGATAAAAGTAATTTTGAAATACAAGGTCAGAAAGAGAAGAGAGAGAGAGAGAGAGAGAGAGAGAGAGAGAGAGAGAGAGAGAGAGAGAGAGAGAGAGATGAATGCCATTTCTCTAGACAGAAATATGTAATCTGATGGCCATGCTTAAAAGTATAAGAAACTTTTTTTTTGCCATCAGATGTGTATCAAACCAAGGTACATAAATTGCCCATTCCCTGACAAAACATTTGCACCTCTCATTGTGAGATGGCAACATCTTCTCTATCAGATAAATGCTATGACTAGAACCACCCCAGTCTCAATAGGAAAGACATTGAACAACTTGTCGGTGTGATTTGCATACAAGTTGTCATCAGCATCTGGGCTGCTGCACAGACGAATGATGGGTAACAGATGTTCTGGGAAATGTTTCCATCTGCCCTCATTGGAGACACATCCAGGGGAAATGATATGTTTGAATGGCTACAACTGAGATAACTCTCCTGCAAAGACCACAACCCTCTCCCAGTTTACAGTATTACTTCAGCACATAAATCTCTTCAAAGTGAGATGGAAGTGCAGGGTGGGTGAATTACTAAGGCTGATTTAGATTCAATATTGACTCATCTCACCAAACATTTGTAGCACTAGAGCCCTTACTCTGTGGTTTCTCCCCCCCCCCCCCCGTGCTTTGCTGGTAGGATCAGGAATGGGGAATCTGTTGCCCTCTAGATATTGTTACATTGGGTTGCGTCTCCCATCAGCCGCTGCCAGTGTGGCCATTGGTCAGGGATTATGGGAGTTGTAGTCCAATAACATGTGAAGTGCAAACAGGCTCTCCATCCCTGATCTGGATGTGACATCTACATAGGAGAGCCCAGCGTTTCCCAAACTTGTGTCTCCAGCTGTTATTGGACTACAGTTCCCATCAACCCTGACCACTGGTCTTGCTAACTAGGGATGATAGGAGTTGTAGTCCAAAACAGCTGGTAACCCAAGTTTGGGAAATTCTAGGCTAGACCATTTAGGTGGTTCCTTCCCATAACTTGTCCTCTCAGTAGGGCAACACTATTGTAGCAAAGAACATTGTTGATGCCACCTTAAAGATTTCTACATGCAGATTGGACCAACACAAACTGTGACCCCGTAAGCCAAACTTGGTCCAGCAACCATCATTTATTGTGGTCTGTTGGGCAATCAATAAACTACCCCCTGATAACAAGAAGCAGTCCTTATTTAAATTTTCTTGTTACTGTATCCGTTTCTCCCCATTTTGTCTTTGTAGTGAATTTGTTTCAACTTGCTACTACAAATCACTAGTGTTGCCATTCTTTAAGTTTCAGCTGCCTCCCTCGAATGCACAACCATGAAATTGGACTGAGAGCCAAAGGTGAATCTTGAGTCCAGTGCTCTTGTGTGTAAATGCAGGCACATGGACTTGGGATGAAAGGGAATTACATTTGGACCACTTTTTTAAGCCAACGGATCTAATTCACAACATAAACACATGGATTAGAACGTCATGTCTCAAATTTTGCAATACATTTCTCAGCTCAAAACCCCCAAGAGAATAATATATTTTAAAAGGAAAGCATTTTAGGTTAGAATATGTTGATAGCTCAGTTGGTTTGAACATGCTGCTGATAATGCCAAGGTTGCAGGTTCGATCCCTGTAGGGGACAGCTGCATAAGCCTGCATTGCAAAGGGTTGGACTAGATCAGCCATCCCCAAATTGTGGCCCTCCAGATGTTTTGGCCTACAACTCCCATGATTCCTAGCTAGCTGGACCAGTGGTCGGGGAAGATGGGAATTGTAGTCCAAAACATCTGGAGGGCCAAAGTTTGGGGATGCCTGGACTAGATGGTCCTCAGATTCCCTTCCAACTCTACAATTCTATGATCTATGATGTATGTTGAAGCCTGAAATAGGTATTCAAATATAGTGGTACCTTGAAACTCGAACGGAATCTGTTCTGGAAGTCCGTTCAACTTCCAAAATGTTTGGAAACCAAGGCACAGCTTCCGATTGGCTGCAGAAAGCTTCTGCAACCAATTGGAAGCCACAGAAGTCACATTGGATGTTTGGGTTCCAAAGAACATTCGCAAACCAGAACACTCACTTCCAGGTTTGCGGCATTTGGGAGCCAAAACGATTGATTTGCAACGTGTTCAGGATCCAAGGTACGACTGTATGTATTTTTTAAAGGATGGATTTCTGTGCGGGTTGTTGTTGTTGTTGTTGTTGTTGTTGTTGTGGATTACTACAAAAATGAGACAGAATGGACTTAAGAATGAATACATGCAAAATTGGCATGAACTGGAAACAGACTGAGCTATCTCTAGCATGCCTTTTGTCACTTAGAGTACCAGGCAATAGTTTCATTTGAAATTACGATGATGTGCTTGAACCTACAAAGATGCTTTCTATCTAGTAATGGAGTCAAATGCCAGAAGGAGGAGGAGAAGTAGTAAAATGTACATATTCTGTTCCCTCTTTCAATTTGCATTTCTTAGTGCAGAAAGTATTGATCTGATGTGCAGAGATCTTTCCAATTCTGCTTGGTTCAAGAGGGTTCTGGAAGGTTTCTTTCTATGTGAAGGAAACAGGCAGAAGGTTCTTGTTTGGGTTACTCCATCTGAGAGGCTGAGTGCAGGTGGTTTAAACTGGTTCTGTTATCTTTCTGTCAAGGTCATGTTGACTATAATAGTCAGGGCAGAAGGAGCCTGGGCTTCACTTACTTTCTCTTTCTATCTCTTTCTTCTGATGTGGTGTTCTGTATGCTTAGTGTTAAGTTTTAGTCTTGTTATAATTTTATAAGTTTTATTTTAAGTGCTGCAACTGGATACATTATGGACTGTGCTAATCCTGAATGTATTGGATTTGTGACCGTTATGCTCATTTGCCTTCAGCAGCAGTAAAACTCTGCTGGATGAAGTACAATTGCCTCTGGTCTATTTTTGGGGGGAACTGCTATGTGTTTAAGTTTTTCCGCCATGCAGCTTAACACTCTCCTCCATCAGCATTCCAAATACACCAATGCCTTCCTACTGCTGTGGGTTCCTCTCCCTTTCCCATGGAAATTGACCCACTAGTAGTGGTGCCAGCAACAAAAAGACCTTGCTGCATTGTTTCAAGAAGTTTGATTCAACTGGAACTTTGCACACATCCCAAAACTTATGTGTTTATTTTGCCTTCACTCTGAGCTACAAAGTATAGTGGTAGTGCAAGCAATTGAGGCAAGCCCAATTTCATTTATTCATGGGAAACCCCAACAGTATCTGCCAACGATCCTCCCCAGGGTGGCTGCTGTAGTGGGTGGTAACCAATAATTAGGCACCTCTCTAATTAATCATCTGGAACCACGGCCATATCTAATGCGGGTTAGGGCTCTAATTCAGTCATTTATTATCTTTTGCAAGTAATGGATTTCTTCCTGCAAGCATATTCCACCCTAATTATAGTAAACATATTTGACTGCATTTCCTGAGATGATTCAAGCTCAATACTTACAGTGGACACAACTATGCATGATCCGATTGACTAAATATACCCTTTATGAAACCGCTGAATGATCAATGGCTGCTCACTACCTGTCTTCTGACATGGAGTGTGCTTCAGAGCCAGCCCACTGATAAGGTGGGGTGAAGCAGCTGCCTCAGGTGGTGGAAACACAAGAACTGGTGCTGTGACCACTGTTTCCACCTCTGCCAAGTAGGCGAGAGATGTTCCAGTGTGCCACACGGGTGCTCCTCTTCCCCACCCCTGGCTGGAGAAGAAAAGTGGGAACGCCTTGCAGAATATTATAGTTCAAATCTTGGAGGTTACTTAGGTTGAGGAAGGTTGACATATACAGCCTTTAGCCTGGGTTAGTACTGCCCCAGTCTAAAGATTTGAACTATAATTTCTGCCAGCCCCAACCAGCTTGACTAATGGTCGGGGCAATAGCAGTTGCAGTCCTAAATATATGGAAGGCACCAATTTAGGGCAGGTGGCATATACAATCTCTCCTGTAAGCAGTGAACAGTTCTAGATATCCTTAGCTTCAGAAATGGAAGCATAGAGAGGTTAGGTGTCTCTCTCTCAAAAAAACGGTCAAATGAGGATGGATGAATCTAGCAATTTCAGTTTTTTTTCTTTCTTTATCATTTTTCCAACCTTAATTTCAGTTCTTCTCATTTTCATGTCAGGTTTTTGGTTTTTTTAAGGGTCATTTAAAAAACAACACCATAAGCATTGTATTGCAAATTTCTCCTAATATGCAGGTCTTTGTATGCAATTTTACATAATAGACACATTTTTGAAAGCAATTTCCCTTCATATAATGCATCTTGGTGCTTTATTCTAACTAATATATGCATTGCTACACACAATTTCCTTTGTTATATGTTCTTCTGGAGAAGTGCAAATTTCAAAGAATGGCTGCGTTTTGTCTTCCATATTGTTTAGGAAAGTGCAAATCAGGTTAGGTCTCTCAGTGTGAACTGAATTCCGTATCCCACTTCTCAAAGTACTTCAACAGCACAACGGAATTGGGGGGGGGGGAATGAATAACTCACATTTTGACCTGAGTAATACACCAGGCCACCTCACAGTTAAAAATCTCAGAAGGCTCGGATACATGAAGGTGAAGATCACTGGCATGAAGATCAAAGGATATGTCACATGTAGAAGAAAGGTAGTTGTCTGTGATTGGTGTTGACTGATAAACAGCCAGATCTTCATTTTTAAACATATGATTCAAAGATGCTGCCGATACTCTGAAAGTCACAAGAAGGTTTGATCTCATATGCCAAGCTCTGCTTCAAAGATGATTTCCTCTCCTCCTGGCAAGGGAAGCAGGAGTTTTCAGAATGATCCATCTGCCTCAGCAGAATGTATGAATTGGGCTAATTACCCCCCCCCCCCTTTTACCTCCTCGGGGGACAGTTTCTTGTCTTTCTTTCTCATTTCAGATTTAAATGGGGGAGGGGGAGAGATTTCCACTATGGAAACCAGAAACACAATGGCCCTCTTCAGACATCAATGTTCCCAAGGGGGTAGGGAACATGCTTGTCAAGTGGCTTCACCCCTTTGCCTTCACACAAAGAACACAACCATGAGTGTCGATGGATCCTTTGCCTGTACAGTTGCATGCACAAAGACTTCCCCATGGCCCTGATCCCTTTGCAATCAGAGTTCCTGGTCCCATGGACAAACTGGTTTACGTGTGAAGACTCCAACAATACAGACAGTCATGGTGTTCACATGAAGGCTAATGGACAGGGCAATTTGGCATGTCTACACATTACTATGTTGATGGGCAGAGCAAGCTACTCCCCCCCCCACACACACCTAAAACCCTTATGCCAGGCTTAGGGGCTGGCGGGCTGAGTGGAGATGTCCCTTCAATTAGTTCTCCCAACTAAGCTGGCTTCTTGTCAATGCCAACGTCACTCTTCCACCTGCCGAAAGTGCATCCGAGTGGGAAGCCCACTGGTGAGTTCTCCAATGGTGGAGGCCAGCAAAAAGGCTTGAAGGGGGTACTCTCAGGCAGGGAAGGGTGTGCAGCTGAGCCTCCCTAGGACCTGAATGATCCCAAGGCAGTATTGCTCTGGTTATGTGACAGCATCAGGTTTGATCTGAACCCACCAGGGCTGATCTGGGCCCAGTTATCTTATTGTACCACCTTCTGCTGTGGCTGGTGAGCAACAAAACGGTGGATCAGTGACTAGTCCCATAAATGTCCCCTTGCAATCTCCTTCCCAAAGCCCAGGAAGCTTCTGCCTAACTTAGGGAGGGAGGTGCAATGCTCCAGTAGGTCCAAGAGCCTTCCCAGGATACCTGAAGGAGCGTCTCCACCCCCATCATTCAGCTCAGACACTGAGGTCCTCCTATGAGGGCCTTCTGGTGGTTTTCTCACTGTGAGAAGTGAAGTTACAGGGAACCAGACAGAGGGCCTTCTCGGTAGTGTCACCCGCCCTGTGGAATGCCCTACCATCAGATGTCAAGGAAATAAACAACCATCTGACTTTTAGAAGACATCTGAGGCAGCCCTGTTTAGGGAAGTTTTTAACGTTTGATGTTTTATCGTGTTTTTAATATTCTGTTGGGAGCTGCCCAGAGTGGCCGGGGAAACCCAACCAGATGGGCAGGGTGTTAATAATAATAATAATAATAATGATAATAATAATAATAATAATAATAATAATAATAATAATAATAATAACAACAACAGCTTATCATCACCATCATCACCATCATCAAAGATTTCCCTAAACAGGGCTGCCTTCAGATGTCTTCTAAAAGTCTGGTAGTTGTTTTTTCCTTTGACACCTGATGGGAGGGCGTTCCACAGGGCGGATGCCACTACCAAAAAGGCCCTCTGCCTGGTTCCCTGTAACCTCACTTCTTGCCCTCGGTGCTGGACCTCAGTGTCCAGCAGAACAATGGGGGTGGAGACTCTCCTTCAGGTATACTGGGCCAAGGCTGTTTAGGGCTTTAAAGGTCAGCACCAACACTTTGAATTGTGCTCGGAAACATACTTGTAGCTAATGTAGGTCTTTCAGGACCGGTGTATATGGTCTTGGTGTCCTGTATATCTGAGTCCTTTTACGTGAGGGAGAGGAAACCAATTATAATCCGGAGGGAAAGGAGGTTGGTTAAAAATAAATAAAAATGTAGTAGAAATAGAGGATAAAATTTGCAAATAAAATTTGTTTATAAAATATACTACAACTCTAAAGATTTGAATGATCCTTGTGTTTATCCCTGCTTGGTAAATCAGGGCCTAGCAAAGGAAGAAAACAGAATTCAGTGAAATAGAACTCAAGGAAAAAAAAACAGCTCACAAAATGATAGTCCCCATATGTTGGATGTGATATTTAAGTAATAACTAATCAGTGGAAATGGAAAAGCACCTGACAGTCTGATTCCAGTATGCCAGTTGGTTCCTCTGTGATTGATAATACAGGGCTGGCTTTCAGCCAAATAGAAAGGTGGCACGCAAAATCACCCTTGAAAGGAAAAAGGAAAGGAAAGGGAAAGGAAAGGAAAGCTTTAAGTATCTATTGATTGTTGTTGTTGTTTAGTCGTTTAGTCGTGTCCGACTCTTCGTGACCCCATGGACCATAGCACGCCAGGCACTCCTGTCCTGCACTGCCTCCCGCAGTTTGGTCAAACTCATGTTCGTAGCTTCGAGAACACTGTCCAACCATCTTGTCCTCTGACGTCCCCTTCTCCTAGTGCCCTCAATCTTTCCCAACATCAGGGTCTTTTCCAAGGATTCTTCTCTTCTCATGAGGTGGCCAAAGTATTGGAGCCTCAGCTTCACGATCTGTCCTTCCAGGGAGCACTCAGGGCTGATTTCCTTAAGAATGGATAGGTTTGATCTTCTTGCAGTCCATGGGACTCTCAAGAGTCTCCTCCAGCACCATAATTCAAAAGCATCAATTCTTCGGCGATCAGCCTTCTTTATGGTCCAGCTCTCACTTCCATACATCACTACTGGGAAAACCATAGCTTTAACTATACGGACCTTTGTCGGCAAGGTGATGTCTCTGCTTTTAAAGATGCTGTCTAGGTTTGTCATTGCTTTTCTCCCAAGAAGCAGGCGTCTTTTAATTTCGTGACTGCTGTCACCATCTGCAGTGATCAAGGAGCCCAAGAAGGTAAAATATCTCACTGCCTCCATTTCTTCCCCTTCTATTTGCCAGGAGGTAATGGGACCAGTGGCCATGATCTTGGTTTTTTTGATGTTGAGCTTCAGACCATATTTTGCGCTCTCCTCTTTCACTCTCATTAAAAGGTTCTTTAATTCCTCCTCGCTTTCTGCCATCAAGGTTGTGTCATCTGCATATCTGAGGTTGTTGATATTTCTTCCGGCAATCTTAATTCCGGTTTGGGATTCATCTAGTCCAGCCTTTCGCATGATGAATTCTGCATATAAGTTAAATAAGCAGGGAGACAATATACAGCCTTGTCGTACTCCTTTCCCAATTTTGAACCACTCAGTTGTTCCATATCCAGTTCTAACTGTAGCTTCTTGTCCCACATAGAGATTTCTCAGGAGACAGATGAGGTGATCAGGCACTCCCATTTCTTTAAGAACTTGCCATAGTTTGCTGTGGTCGACACAGTCAAAGGCTTTTGCATAGTCAATGAAGCAGAAGTAGACGTTTTTCTGGAACTCTCTAGCTTTCTCCATAATCCAGCGCATGTTTGCTATTTGGTCTCTGGTTCCTCTGCCCTTTCGAAATCCAGCTTGCACTTCTGGGAGTTCTCGGTCCACATACTGCCTAAGCCTGCCTTGTAGAATTTTAAGCATAACCTTGCTAGCGTGTGAAATGAGCGCAATTGTGCGGTAGTTGGAGCATTCTTTGGCACTGCCCTTCTTTGGAATTGGGATGTAGACTGATCTTCTCCAATCCTCTGGCCATTGCTGAGTTTTCCAAACTTGCTGGCATATTGGGTGTAGCACCTTAACAGCATCATCTTTTAAAATTTTAAATAGTTCAGCTGGAATATCATCACTTCCACTGGAAGTGATATCTATTGATACTCAATGTGTAAAACAGATAACACGGGGAGCCCAAACCATTTGAATATCAAAGATGTTAATTGCTGCAGGTCGACATATCTGATGGGACTAGACCAGACAAAAACATTAGCAGGCACAAAACGTGACTGGATACTGTATTTTGAATCAATGACCCAGCAAACTGTGGAACATGAATTGCCATGAACAAGTAGCAAGCTATGGCCCCCTTTTGCCCCTCCTTCTCTTGAACTGAGAACTGCAAGCTGCAAGCATTGACTCTGTGTGCTGCATGGAGGATCACTCATGGCTTATTTCTCTCCAAAGAAACTCTCACGGTTGCCTCTCGGCTTACTGATAGTAGTTTGTAAGGTGGAACTCCCAGGTCATTGAAAGGAAGAGCACAACGGGAGCAATTTAGCAGTGTGCATTAGTTCATGGTTCGTTTGTGTTGATCCATGGTTTGTGACTCACTCTGACATGCAGAACCAGGCAGAAGACCTTCTCAGTAGTGGCGCCCGCTCTGTGGAATGCCCTCCTATCATATGTCAAGGAGATAAGTAACTATACAGCTTTTAGAAGACATCGGAAGGCAGCCCTGTATAGGGAGGTTTTGAATGTTTGATGTTTGATTATCTTTCTGATTTTGTTGGAAGCTGCCCAGAGTGGCTGGTGCAACTCAGCCCCAGTGAGATGTGTAGGGTACAAACAATCCCCTTCTTCTTCTTCTTCTTCTTCTTCTTCTTCTTCTTCTTCTTCTTCTTCTTCTTCTTCTTCTTCTTCTTCTTCTATTTTATTTTATTATTTCCACAAAGTAATAATAATGAATAAATAAAAATAAAAATGTGCACCCCACCAATGAAACCATTTCATTGCAACTATCCAACCTCCCAAAATTTCAACACCTCTTGCAATGGTTTGACCCCTTTCTGTATTAACAGGACAAATTCTGCAGATACCTTCCATATCACCTCAGAATCATTTCTCCTGCATATTTCCCATCTTACCTTAATAGCACATGTTAATTTATCATTAATAGCTATATCCCACACCTCTTTATATCGTTCTTCCATTTTCTATTCTGCTTGCCCCTTCCACCTCCTAGCTATAATAATTTGTGCAGCTGCCAATAAATTTGTGAGCAAGTCCTTCATAGCTTCCAAACCTTCTACCCCCATCTTGAATTGATAATAATGCTACCTCTGGAATTTTGGTCAGCTTTGACCCAGTGATTTCTGTTAGCTCCTTAAACACCCTTTGCCCCCCAAATTGGACATATTTACACCCCCACCACATGTGAACATAAGTCCCGGTTTCCTGGCATTATTCTTATTCTTCTTATTACTGTATTGGCCTGAATATAAGCCTCACTCCCCCCCCAAAAAAATTCTGACCATGAAAAGTTAAATTGCAGCTTAAATTTGCAACCTTACAAAAATTGGCTTCTGCTGAAACAGACATACGGTAAAACGGAATGGGTGTGAGTTCCTGCGGAATTTTAAGGGAGCGTCTTACATTCGGGTATTGTGGGTTTTTTTCCTTCTCCCTCCCCCTTGAATTTTAAAGGGGTGGCTTATATTAAGGTGGAGCTTATATTCGGGCCAATATGATATTTATTATTGTTATTATTATTCTGCCAGTGCATCCTTGCAAGCACCCTGTCCATATCATCCGTTTCAGCCACATAAGCTGAAATGGATCCTATAAATTCAGGCAAGATTCAGCATTGGATACCTCCGTGGGAACCATAACGGTAGTTTCTAAATTGCCACCAAAAAAAAGCAAATCCTTTATCCTCACAAGCATCCTGGATTCTCTGCCATTGTGGGTGAAATAAAAACTGCAAGATTCAGTTTTTTAAAGAATCAAATCTATGCTTATAAATGCTAAAGACTGAATGAGATAGTTTACATTCCTTGTTTGCACTCTGAATATCAAAGCACCCCAGTGGATGAACCAGGCTCTGCTGTGATAAAACGTAACAGCAGTCGTAATGTGTAGTTTCTAACTTGTCACGAAAATGCCTGACGTAGCAGTGTGGTGCAAACTGCATGCTCTCTGCATCCAATGAAAGTTTTAAATTAGTCATTTCCAAGCCAATTTTATGCCAGGTTCTGAGTTCTTTATGGCTGAAATCTATCACCTGAAGTACTCCCCGCTCATTCCAACATCCACTTCAGAATGCATTGTGGTCCAGAAAAAAAATTGAATGTTACAGAAACCCCGCAAGAGCAACAACACAAGTTGCAAGTGCCTTGGTTTTGTGTGGCTCCCGCCTAATAATAATAATAATAATAATAATAATAAATCACAAGAAACTATCTTGGCTGCTCCATTCGCTTAACTCTATAAATCTGATCAGCAACTAGTGTTTGCTGGAGAACTCATTTTTCAAAGTGGGGAGGAAGGGGTGAATAGCCAGCACTTCATCTTCCATCCCCTAAAATGGGCAATCAACATTTTCAGCGCAGTGAAACAGGAGTAACCAACACAGTACCCTATAGATGCTGATGAAGTACCACTTTGATAACCCCCCTGACTATTGGCAATTCTGGCTGGAGCACCACGTTGGCTACCCCTGCCACAAAAAGTGCTTTATCGACATTTTTACTGCTTCTCTGTTCGGGGAAGGATGATATTGTTCTGGTTCTAGATGGCTATAACTGTCAAGCTCTGTGCGCACATGCACACACCCGTGGGGGGGGGGGGGGGAAGAGGCATTATTTAAGATTTTACAGAAGAGTATATCTCTCTAAAGTATTCCTACCGTAGGTGGAATCAACACACATATTAATAAAAAAAACCAACGCTGTGAAAATGCTTTCTTAAAAAACGTTTTGAAAAATTCATTGAATTTGCCATAGCTCGCCGTCCCCATCTAATATCACATTTACACATTGCACTTTACAACACAAATCATTTTATTGGCAGCTGTATAGCTGAGTCCCTAGTCAATTGAATAACTGCTGCCAGTTAATTTATCAATTTAAACAGTTTGATACAGCAAGAATCTCAACAGTGACAGATAGAAAATCAAAATGAGCACCTATGAATCTAGCCGGACTCTATTTTTAAACTGAAATCAATTAGCCAGGAATTGAGCTAACACCATTGACTTATGTTTTTCACATGATAGTTAGACCCTTTGTTTACTTTGTCTCCTAATCTATTCCTGGAAAAAAAATCAGTTCAATCAACGTGGAATAAATGAGATAAAAGTGAATGCAAATATCTCACTGGAGCTATGCATATATTTTAAACGAAATTCTCCAGTCCATTATTCTATCAGTTTCAGTGACCTAATCCATATAACAAAGTCAGCAATAAAACAAAAGTCAAACCCTGAGGGCTATACATATCCAAGCAAGATGCATAATAAGCCTTCAAAATGTAAAGTACATACACAGTGAAATACTGGAAGTTTAAACACAAGTTCGGTGGTGAACTTGAAACGAAGACAAGAAGATTCATTTACATTTCAATCTGCACAGGCTGGCAGGGAAGAAAACAAGATAAAAAAAAATACATCTTTCAAGCACGACATTACTGCTCGTGACAGTATTTACCAATTGGATAAACATGGCATTCAAATAAGTGGGGAAAAAGGCAAGATAAGTGGCAAAATGGAACAGGGTTGAAAATTTACTGACCCCAAAGCAGCTCTTAAAAATGTTTTACAATGAGTCTTATCAAAGGGATTTTTACTGGCTAACAAAAATATCAATTTTGCAACAGAGAATAAAGATGTTTAAAAGGCAGGCTGTGTACCTCATGGAGAACGCAAGTCAAGCAGAATATATAGCCCTGCTATTTTAGGAAGATAAGTACTACCTTGCTGAATCAGGCCTAGGTCCATAAAGTCCGTGGCTCTCTCTGTGTCCGAAGCCAGTCACCTGTCCTAGGAAGCTCATAAGCCAGACACGAAGGTGACTGGTCAGCCCATATTATTAGTCCCAAGCATTTTGCTCAACTGCCCGAATCACTGCAAGATGGGATAATCATGCAGTGCATGAATCCGTATGATCAACAACAATGGTGCCCCGGGACAGCAAATTACAGTGGAACCTCGGTTTGCGACCGCCTCCATTTACAACGAACTTGGAGAGCGACCGTCGTGGACCTGGAAGCATTTACATCCGGGTTCCACACGCACGAATGCGCAGAAGTGATCTGTGCAGCTCGCGCATGTGCAGAAGCGTGCCTTCGATGAGCGACGGACTCAGGGAGCAACCAGCTCCCCAGAACAGATCGTCGTCGTAAACCGATGTACCACTGTATGCACAAATATATTGTTTATTTGTTATAATTGTTAGCTCCCCTCCCCTCACCCCAAACGAAACTGGGGAAAATGTGGGTTTTTTAATATATATTGTGGTTTTATATTTTATTTCTGTTTTGTGAACTGCCCTGAGACCTCTGGGCATAGGGACATGGGGGGTGCTGTGGTCTAAACAACTGAGCCTCTTGGGGTTGCCAATCGGAATGTTGCGGCACTGGTGGTTGAAGGGGGTGGGGGCAGCACGCCCTGGGTACCAAATGGGGAGGGGTGACATTGTGGCCGCCCCCGCCCGCAGGACACTCGGCGCTCGTCGTGCATCCCCAGGATGCTCACCATTTACTGTGCACTCCCTGACGCATGTCACGCCCCCTGGGATGCCGCCAGCCACACCCCTGGATGCATGCCGCTCCCTGTGCCGGAGCAGGTAGCTTCACCACTGCATTGCGGTTTGAATCTGTGGGACAGGGTGAGGTCCCGTTGCTCTATCCCAGCTCCTGCCAACCTAGAAGTTCGAAAGCAAACCAATGCAAGTAGATAAATAGATACCACTGCAGCAGGCAGGTAAACAGTGTTTCTATGTGCTCTGGTTTCCATCACGGTGTTCCGTTGCGCCAGAAGCAGTTTAGTCATGCTAGCCACAAGACCCAGAAAGCTGTCTGTGGACAAACGCCAGCTCCCTCGACCTGAAAAGCAAGATAAGCACCACAACCCCATGGTCCTCTTTGACTGGACTTAACCATCCAGGGGGCCTTTACATGTATATCCAGGGGGCCTTTAGCTGTATATAATATATATAGGGCTGTATATAATAATAATAATAATAATAATAATAATAATAATAATAATAAGTGGTCCTTAATGTAATGTGGTCCTGAGTCGAAGACTTTATAGGTCAAAACTGGAACTCTGAACCAGCCCTGCAAACTAATTGGTAGCTAGTGAAGCCAGGCTAGGAGTATGTTCAGACTGCCCTGCACTGGTTTGCAACACGGTCACTGAATTCTGAACCAGCTGCAGTGTCCAACCTGTGTTCTAAGGCAGCCCCATGTATAACACATTGCATTTCAGCTCCTCAATGGAGCTTGGAATGGTGATCATTTGCACACACTTCATTTAAAATGTCATAAATTTCCTACACTTTCCTACACTCTGTAAATAAAGTAAATAAAGAATTATTAGCACCTTTCTTCAAATACCATTACCTAGGTGTGGCAAAATCTATGCACACGATTTTAATGGAAAGAGTTGCTGATGCAAATCAGGCACAAAAGATCAATAGGGATAATTTCACTTATGTACGAACAGCAAGCAGTCTTGCTCTCACACTGCTTCAAATGCCTAACCCAGGACTCATTCTTGCATGCAACGGAATGTATTTATGCCCACCTGGTTTTAACAGATTTTTTTTTATGGAGGTAATGGTTATCAGCTGGAGTAAGATTTAATAAATCAGACATTTGTGGTGTACTGACGGTCGCCTTTGATGCATCGTAACAGGCATACCAGTGCTGAAATAATCTGGATTCGTTGCTAAACTATTAAACGACGAAAAGCATGGCAAATGAAGATACATTCCAGTTCAACACACACACAAACACAAATGGAAAGTGTGCAACCAGGTGAAACAGAGGATGCATGATCCACAGCGCCTGCGATCTTAATCCTACAATGTTCTTTCAAACTGCTGGAGTTATTCTTTCAGACTGAATCACAAAACCCACCCCACCCCCGTTTTCTTTGGTCAAAATCCAGCACAGAGCACACACATTTAAGACCATCGATTTCAGTGGGCTTGGGCATGCTTAATTCTATGTTCGATTGCAGTTTTGCACTACAGAGACACTGCCGAAACCTAAATAAATATTTTGTGGATGGAGACTCTTCAGAAAAAAGTAACACAGAGAGACATGGGGAGGCCCAGGGAGGGCTGTAGCCCTGGGCACATGGTTTGAGGAGGCACGAGCCAGTCGCTCACAGGCAGGGATCCTCACCCTGTTCACCACCAGGGGCTATCTTGGGCCCCAGAGTCAGGCCTTGCTGTTGTGTTCCTGGCCCCCTCACCAAGGGCCATATTGGCCGGCCGGGCTCTCCCCTGCACAGGCAGGCGGCCCGGCCCAGCCCTGTGAATCCTCTGCGCTCTGCCCCTGCCCAGCAGTAGTGGTGGTGAGGGTTGGGCTGGCGTGGCAGGATTTGCTTGCCCTCTGTGCCCAGTCCCTGGTCCTGCTTGGTATGCACACACCTTGGGCTTCAATAAAGAATGCAACGCCACTGTACAGCCAGACACAGCATGTAAGGTTGCAAGAGAAAGTTACTGGGCACAATACTCTGAAAGGTCTGTTGCCCAAGGTCATGCATTCTGAAGGAGCTTGTACCTGAGAAGATTTATGCCCACCCCTTCCTTTGCTTATCTCCACCTTCCATTTAGTTTCTTTGTGCGATACTAGCATGCGATGGAAACCCGGGAACCACATTTTATATGTATGAATGATGTTGGGTTTTGCTTTTCTCTCCTCCCCCCCACCCCACCCCCATAGGTCATCACTGGAAAAACTCCATGGGAGACTGAGCATAATTCTGCCATGCTAAACCTTGGCTCGGTGCAATTATGGAACAGGACTGCGTTAACCAATAAAGCTTTCACCAAAACAAGATACCGGGCCATTACAGTGGTACCTTGGTTGTTGAACTTAATCCGTTCTGTGAGTCCGTACTCTAACCATTCAAAAACCAAGGTGCAGCTTCCGATTTGCTGCAGAAGCTTCTCAGTTGAAGGCTGCAGAAGCTGCATCAGACATTTGGCTTTTGAAAAACGTTCGCAAACCAGAACACTCACCGGAGCCGATTTTTTTGGGAGGCAAGCCATTCGAGAACCAAGGTACCACTGTATAAAGGGGGGAAGCACACACAAACACATCAGGATAAAGTCTATCCGTTACCAGCCGATAACAAGTGCAGATAAAAGAGAGCACACATGTAATTCCCTTCAGTGAGATGCCACTACAGTGAGATTGCTCCTCCTCCTCCTATCTTTTTGTCGCAGTTTCAAAGCAGCTGTGAGATGGACGGCGACACTGGAATTATCTACAAACAACACCGTTTGCTGAAAATGTACTTGTCTGACACGTCACTTTCATTATGAGGTTCCTGTTCCGTAGCAACTTGCATACACAGCGATGAAACATATCCTCAACATACTTCATAGCTGTAATTGTACTGGAGTTCATCAAAAATTCAGTTTGCCTCTGTTGAACTGAATAGGAATCGGGGTTTGCAGACTGTCAGCCCCCTGGCCCAGTCAACCTGAATATAAACCAAGAAGAGAGATTCACCCAGGCATAGGAGCCAACTCTGAGGGGCCAAGGTCCCTTAGCTCCCTCCCATAAAATATTTGATGGGGTCAGGCCCCCTAAAGTTGATGGGCATTGCCATTCAAAAGGTATGTGTGCAGCACATCTTTTTTTTTCAAATGTTTTTATTCTTTTTCCAAGTACAGAAGAAAGAAAAGATAACAAAAACAAAACAGAATCCACAAATACATCTATTACAAACTTAAACAATATTACCAATGTTCACTGAGAGCCAGTGTGGTGTAGTGGTTAAGAGCGGTAGACTTGTAATCTGGGGAACCTGGTTCGCATCTCCGCTCCTCCACATGCAGCTGCTGGGTGACCTTGGGCTAGTCACACTTCTCTGAAGTCTCTCAGCCCCACCCACCTCACAGGGTGTCTGTTGTGGGGGAGGAGGGAAAAGGAGATTGTTAGCAGCTTTGAGACTCCTTCAGGTAGTGATAAAGTGGGATATCAAATCCAAACTCTTCTTCTTCTTCTATCTTCATCCAACAAATAAACACATCTTGTGACCTATTATGTGGGGCAGGGCTTACCTAGCCCCCCAATATTTATTCAAGTTGGTATCCCTAAATCCAGGAGTTTGCAGCTTCCCTAGCCACTGTCCACTCATGCCTCTTTAAGGAAACCTTCCTCATCAAACATTTCCTGGTCCACAAGTTATTGCATCCCATTCCAAGACAAGCTATGCACAAACTGCTTCTTGAAATTCTCCACCCTATCTGTGAACAGAGGAAATGGGGGAGGTGGGCATATTTTCCCAAAGAATAAGAAATTCTCTGTTTCCTAAAGGTGGAGCTCACTCCTAGCAGCAACATTGCTGGCAGCTTGGCCACCATGCTGCAGTTTTCACCACACCTTGGACCGAGCATCATCCCATTGCATCATTGTAGTGGAAGGGGAGGGATTAAATGAAATATTTTTTCTTAGGGAAAAAAAGGTATTTGAGAAATTACAGCTCAAGTCCAGTAACAAGCACTTTAAAGTATAGGGCTTTATTTCTGAAAATTAATATAATATAATAATATAAATTTCTGAAAATTGTCACTGGAATAGTTCTCAATGGTTTAAAGGTACTTGATGTTGTGACCCAATTCAATCCTACAATATATAACCATTTTATATGCCATGTTGACTGAAATACCCATTTTTGCAAACAATTTCACCATATATATCCAAACCAAGCCGAATATGTCGCCCAACGCTGTGTACAGCCTTCCTTTACTCACTACTTGATTGTCAGCTAAATATGAGAAGTGGCTATCAAAAAGTACCAAGTTTCAAATGACACCAGGTAGTAATTCTGTCTGTGATGACTCATTCACACATGTAATTCACCACCAGGGAATGAGTGACAGGGATGGGCCGAAGGAGAATGGGAGAAGGAGATGTCCTTCAAGTATAGAATTCTAATTCTAAGCGTTTCTATATAACGCTATATAACACCTTTCTACCAAGCCGGGATTCCAGACGGCTTAGAAGTTTTAAGAACATACTTACCAAATGCCAAGTAATCAAAGCAAACTGATTAAAAGAAAAAGTCAAAATACATCAAAAACACATTTCAAACCGGCATTAAGCTACAGTCTGCCTTGATAGCTGTCAAGGAGCCAGCATCGTCTGCCCCATAGTTTTCAAAGGCCTGTCTGAATAAGAAGGTGGAAAGAGAACAAGGTCTATTCCAGGTAGGGTGAAGAACACAGAAAAAACAACTTAGCAGGTCAATATATGGATTGTGATGAACATGTATGTTTGACCCAGTTCTGAAAAACGTCTAATCCACTTCCACCTTTAGCCACAGTCATCAACTGTTCATTGACAGAACTAGTGAACCAAGATCCATTCCCAAGGTACATCACCACCCTGAGATCTGCAGATGGAGGATACTGTACTAATCACCACCACCACCGAAGACTGGAGAATGTTCTGGTGCAAACATGCCTTTGAAGCCATGGTCAAAGCTATTACAGTAATTTTAGGTTGTCACAAGCCTTTTGCAATATCAAAACTTTATAAACCATTTCCTCATTTGCATGCATAGTCTTTTGACAACCCAAGCCAAGCCAAGCTAGAATTAAAATTAGTCTCCAAAAAGGTGCTCTTTAAATATGCGACGATAACAAAGCTCCATCCAAACATCTTTGAAAATAAAATTATATTTTAGAGGGATAAGCACGTTGAGACCTTCAGTTTTACATAAACGCATTGGCAGTTGGGTTATCTGGGGCGTCTCTGCTGAGTCTCTGCTAATGTTTTCTTTATGATTTAAAAGGATACATTTAGAGATATTTACTGCAAACTATAAAGCCACAGGGAAAATTAGTAGCATCATCTAAAAGTAAACAATTTAGGGAAGATTTCTAGTCAATTTCTAACCCTTTCCTAATCATTCCAGTCTGTTTCATCATTCACGGTATATATTATAATGACAAGCTACATGAAAATGGCTTTTACAGATTAATTGTGCTTCACAGATGAAAACAAACATACTTTAGACACCATTCAACACTGTTAAGTGTACTCAAATCCATAGAAATCAATGTTCTTCAGCATGCATAGCTCTTCTTTGCGCATGGAGTGAGAAGGGGGCAGAAGTCGAGATGTGAAGTGGTAGAAATTCCTCTCTCTCCCAATTGTTCAGCCAGATAACATCCACTGTTGTTGTTTTTTAAATAACAAATTCTACACTGATTAGGATAAAAAAGGGATCAAAGACATCTGCCTCTCTGCCTCTTGTTTTTTAAATAAGGTATTACAGCCATTTAAATGAGTGACTAACTAGTGTTTAAGGCTTCCTCCATGAACATTGAAAACTATATAGCAATGCCTTCTGAGAGTGACGGAATTTAATGATGTCCCCTCATTCTCAATATGATTTGTACAACTGAAAACAAAGTTGCCTCCATGTCATGTTCCACCTTGTTTTATGTACTAATCCGTCTGAGAATGGGGGACATCATCAAGTCCCACCAGTCCCAGAAGGCAGTGCTGTATTGTTTTCTACATATACAGGAGTGGCGGAAGCCCTTTGCACTAGCTTTTCTGCCTGATAGGTGTCTGTAATACTTTTAAGAAACAGCAGCAAACCAACAAGACACAGGCAGGCAGTCCTTGGACCACCACGCAACAGAAATCCTTAAGTGAGATTGGAATCTGGAAATTTCAAAATGGGCTTCGGTCTGATTTGGGTGGATCAGGAGTCCAAGTTGGAAATTCAGTACACTGAATTCCACTCCCATCCATGCCTCTCATAGCAACAGAAAAACACATACAAGCTAGGGAACGGGTGGTGCTGTGGTCTGAATCACTGAGCCTCTTGGGCTTGCCGATCGGAAGGTCGGTGGTTCAAATCCCCGTGATGGAGTGAGCTCCCATTGCTCTGTTTCAGCTCCTGCCAACCTAACAGTTCGAAAGCATGCCAGTACAAGTAGATAAATAGGTACTGCTGCAGCAGAAAGGTAAACAGTGTTTCCGTGTGCTCTGCTTTCCGTCATAGTGTTTCGTTGCACAGGAAGTGGTTTAGTCATGCTGGCCACATGACCTGGAAAGCTGTCTGTAGACAAACACCAGCTCTCTTGGCCTGAAAGTGAGGTGATTGCCACAACTCTATAGTCATCTTTGATTGGACTTAACACTTTACTTCACATACAGTGGTACCTTGAGTTACGAATGACTCGAGTTACAAAATTTTCGACATCCGAAGGGGGAAAATGGCCGCGCGCTAACGAATCCCCCGACATCTGAAGGGAAACCGTGGGCGGCTTCAGATAGGGTTTCCCTGACTTACGAAGTGTTAGATGCGGTTTCTTCGACTTCTGAATGTTCTGTCTCTCCCCCCCCCCATGCATTCCTATGGGGGAAGTCACGGTAAGTTAAGTGGCTTTCTTCAACATACGAAATTTCCGACTTATGAAGGTGCCGTCGGAACAGATTACCTTCGTAAGTCGAGGCACCACTGTACAAGCTAATCAAAACACTCAAAATACAGTATCAAGGCTTTAGGAAGTCCAAATATATAAACTTAATTATGATGCACCAAAGGGAATGTAATGCATTTGTTCATGTGTATGTAGGTCTCCTCCCCCAGCTCCTAAAAATGGCTAAGACCTGAATGCAATTTAAAGGGCCATTTAGTAATGATTAGGCCTTGCTCAATAGTTATTAGCAAACTTTTGAAGGAGGGAAGGAACATTCTCTGCAGGTTTTCTCTCTCCCTCCCTGAATAATTTGACAATATTTATAGCTTTGATTAAAATAGTGACTGCACCCAAAACACAGTGGAAGCATTACTAGATGTTTGCCTAATAGCCTAAAGCTAAGTTATTGATTGAAATACTAAAATCTACAGATGTTAGCCAATCTGTTATTTTCCTTCAGGGAATATTTAAGCCTGCGAAAGAACATTTGAGGATTCTAGCCTCAGTATGTCATTCTTCTGTTCCCTCCATCCCTCCCTCCCTCAACCCCACTCATTGTCCTCCATTTTGTTCCTGTGATGCAATTAATATTTACTTGCAAGAAAATTTAATTCAGCTCTGCTATTTGCTCGATGTGCCTTCCCAGAACTCTTTATCACAGGCTGAAAGAAACATGTTCTGTACCTATTAACTAACTCTATGGCAATGTGATAAGGACCCAGGTGGCGCTGTGGTTAAACCACTGAGCCTAGGGCTTGCTGATCAGAAGGTTGGCGGTTCGAATCCCTGTGACGGGATGAGCTTGGTCCCAGCTCCTGCCAACCTAGCAGTTCGAAAGCACGTCAAAATGCAAGTAGATAAATAGGAACCGCTACAGCGGGAAGGTAAACGGCATTTCCATGTGCTGCTCTGGTTCACCAGAAGTGGCTTTGTCATGCTGGTCACATGACCTGGAAGCTATACGCCGGCTCCCTCTGCCAATAATGTGAGATGAGCGCGCAACCCCAGAGTCGGTCATGACTGGACCTAATGGTCAGGGGTCCCTTTACCTTTACCTTTATGGCAATGCTATAAGAATTTGTTTGCAACTGTGTTGCCTGTAACAATACTGCTTACCGCTAGAGTAGCAACACGGAGCAAGGAAACAGGAAAACCAGTACAGTGGTACCTCAGTTTACAAACACATTTGGTTCCGGAAGTCTGTACTTAACCTGAAGCGAACTTAACCTGAAGCGAACTTTCCCATCGAAAGTAATGGAAAGTGGATTAATCCATTCCAGACAGGTCCGCGGAGTACTTAAACTGAAAATACTCAAACCGAGGCGTACTTAAACCGAGGTATGACTGTATTTTAATTTTACCTTTGCTGTGAATTTCCTAGGTGACCCTAAGTAAACCACTCTGTCCAAGCTTCAATCTCTTGGTATAAGCTTCGTGTGCATGCACACGAAAGCTTATACTAAGAACAAACTTAGTTGGTCTCTAAGGTGCTACTGAACACTACACACACACAAACACACACACACACACACACACACACACACACACACACATACTGCGTCAGACCTACCTGAACCCATACCCATGGCAGCTAACACATGTGTAACACGTGTTACATATCAATTAATGATTTAGAAGAGGGCCTCTCTCCTTATTCCATGACTACTAAGCTTACTCAGGAAGCTTTGGTGATGTGCTTTATCAAAAGCTTTTTGATAAAGTCTGAGAGCACATAATTGACTGGATCGGCTCTATGTTTATAGACATACTCGAAGAACTCTGAAAGGTTAGAGAAGTTGCCCTTCTACATTTGCACTTCTTCAAATTCTATGATGCACTTTTCCAACCAAAATATTACATAATGAAAAGGAGAGAGTGTGTGTGTGTTTTGGGAGAAGTCGTGCTGTTGTGCTTCAGGAAATCTTCTTCATCTATGTGCTTGGCAACTATATCTTTAACAATGCTTTTCACTAGCTTTCCCAGAAGAGAAGTTATGCTAATCATCCTGTGATTTTGAAATTTCCCCTCGAATGTTATTTTTTTAAAAAATGGTTCTCCATTGGCCACATTCCAATCCTCAGGTATGGAGGCTCATCTTAGGAACAAGCTACATATTTTTGTTAGAAGATTCTAAATTTCACATGCTGAGTTCTCTCCAGTACTTGACATCCTGATTTGGTGATTTGTTAGGGCTTATTATTATTATTATTATTTAGACACTTAGGAACAGATTTTCATCTTATTTCATCTTATTTGCCTTAGTTCTTCAGTTTCCCTTTTGTTGAAAGTTAGTTCAAATCCAAAGAATTCATTCAGATTTTCAGCTGTCTCATTTTCCTCCTTTAGCTCACTTCTGATCATCCAACTGCTTCCCAAACTGATTTCCTGCTACTAATGTATCGATTTTTGTTGTTGTTGTTGCTGCTGGTCTTTTAGCAATGTGTTTCTTGAAATCTCTTTTTTGCATCCCTTATTGTCTGCTTGTCATATCTTTTGCCAAAGTTTGTTTTCCTTTAGTTCTCCTTTGGACAAGACTTCAATTTTCTGAAGGAAGCCTTTGTGTCTCTTCCTTACTTCTGCTTGTTAACCACATTAGCAGCCTCTAAGTTTATGCAAGAATGTACAGATTGTTTTTCTGGATCAAACTAGAAGTACATCTAGACCAGAATGCAATTTCCAATGCTGAGCAGTCAGGGTGTTTCTAGAAATTTGCATGCAGAGCATCTCAGTGATACCGTAGCCATCCTTGCTCCCCCCCCCCATCCAACAATTAAAGGTGTACTGTTTCTGAACAAAAAGATCCAGTTACTTCTCTTGGCACTGAAACCCACAAAAAACCCACTTCTTTATCGTTTTCTTATGGGGTAAAAGCACCCTCACCTGGTCAGATTTATAACACACAATTTCCCACATCTTTCAGCAGGAAGTGATCGGATACATAGCTGCTCAAGTGGGAAAACACTAGATTTTTTTTTTAAGTGAATGAAAGAGGAAATATGTCATGCAATCACTCTGTCCCTGTAACAAGAACTGAATTCTGCTACATGTTTAAATAAACATGGCTTCATTATGTGACTTGCTGGGGGTGGCAAAAGGCGACATTGCAAGAACATGATGTATATTTGTGTTGATGCTCAAGAAGCAAAGGAGGAGTGAAAAATCCAAAGGATCCAGATTCTAAGTACGATTACTTGGCAATAGGTTTAGCTGAAATCAAAGTTTTTGCTCTTGCAATGACTTTCATTCTTAAAACGTCCGTCCCCCCCTTTGTATTCCCATCAATCCCTCCCTCCCTCCCTCCAACACCAGCCTCTCATGTCCCACAACATAATATTCTGGAAGGTCCCCTACTCTTCAATAATAGATTTTTAGAGGGTGCAGAAGGCTGCAATGGGGGACGGGTTTGGGGAGAAAAACCTGTTGTGAGAATGAAGTTCTACCTATGCATCTTAGGATTCAACCCAATATTTTTGCTCTTTTTTCAAAATATTTTTTATTTGGTTTTGCAAATTTAAAATTATAATTGTAAGGGGGAGACAGTATAGAGAGCCTCCCCCGTGCATCAGAAGTAGCTCCTCCCCAAGCAGTGATGAAAGCGAACGCTGAGGAAGCCTGTCAGGAAATGGAGGGAGAGGGACGAGGCTCTGGCAGCATAGGAGAGCCCCGGCTACACAGGAGGGAGGAAATAGAGGGGGAAAGGGGGGAGAAGGAAAACATGGAGCGCAGACCCTTTCCTCCGGTTCCGGAATTACGCAGAAGAAAGAGGGGAAGAAGGTTCACTGTCCCAAGACTCTTATGTTGGCGGAAGTCAAGGGGAGGGGCAGTGCCGGATTCTGCATCGGAATGAGCAGACATGCTTGTACGCACCTGTCTCACTGTAAATAGACTAATAAAAACTGTTTAAAAACTGGCATGCGGAATGTTGTTACTCTAGAGTAGTCGCAAGAACCCCTGACAATAATCATACCACATCAAATCAAATCCACAGTTAAGAGTTTCCTCTGAATCTCTGGACTTCCCACCTTCCCTTCCATGGGTTCTGTTGTTACTCCTTTTCTGCTGCATCTTTTTCTCATAAACCAAGTTTATATATATATATATATATATATATATATATATATATATATATATATATATCCATCCATTATATCCATAGTTCTCATTACATTGCAAGTGTTATTGCAGTCCTGCTAGTGTTTTCAGCTGCTTACAGTGGTTTTCTAGGTAAATTATATATTTTTCCCATTCCTTATTAAAGTTTTGGTTTTCCTGGTTTCTGAGCTTCCCGTTCAGTTTTGCCATTTTGGCACAGTCCAACAACTTAATTTGCCATTCCTCTTTGCTAGGGACTTTATCTTCTTTCCATCTCTGGGCTAACAACATCAATGTTGTTTGTTTCTAAAGCAATGTTTAGGATCAGGCTGTCAGGCAAAAGACATCATGTAGCAGGATACCAGATGCCATCAATGCATATTTCAACTGCAGAAATAGGCACATATTTTTAATTGTACCTTATATTTTTAATTGTACCTTTCAATTGCAACCTGTTTTCTTTTCATTTCTCTTGAGAGGAGAAAATAACACAGGATATCAAAGCAATGGATCTCAAATTTCAGCAGCTATACGTGCCAGAAGTATTCAAGTACTCAAAGCCCTTCTCTGCATCACTTACCAGAAGACATTTTTAAGTTTTACTGCCCTCAGCAAATGGATAATGCCTGACGTGTAACTGATTTATCAGATACTGCCTTTCTTTGATCAATACCGTCTAGCCAGGTCTTTAACAAAATTATGAAAATGAAAATAGTCTCTTCAATCAGGTGAAGAATGAATCCTCTCACAATTTCCAGTAACCTCTTTGTAACAGTGTTCACATGCCGCACCTTCTCTTCAAGACTGGACTTCAGTTTAAAGCATGCAGGATAATTATGGGATATCAGGTGCATGGGCTTGGAGACGCTCCTTCAAGTATACTGGGCTGAGGTTGTTTAGGGCTTTAAAGGTCAGCACCAACACTTTGAATTGTGCTTGGAAACAATCCTATACAGACATAAGCCCCAACTGGGTATAAGGAATCCTAATTCCAGAAGAATGCAGAGCAACAGTGGGCACAACATCTCTTCCTATTTTTTGTGTTCCTATTTCTCTCTCTCCCTGAATGGTGAGGTGGATTTCCTGTCACTTTTGCAGGGAGAGGTGAATTTGACATTTTTCGGGAGGAAGTGAGGGCTTACCTGTATGGGGATTACAAATGATTTGCTGAGGCCTGAAGCGGCAGAGAAACTCCACGTGTTAGCTTGCCGCCTCTTTGTATTCGATAGAATCTGAATAGGAATGGCCACTACCCCATGAGACGGCATTGTTCCCGTAGGAAATGTCAGTTCTCCTGTGCCTACCACCCCTCAAATGATCAAAAAAATAATAAATGAATGATTTGTCTCATCTCTAATAGGGTGAATGATTCGTTCCATCTCTAAAACACAGGAGTTCAGCTCTCTGGCATTCCTCTGACCACGTTCACACATGTGTGGTCCCCTGAATAGAGGTAATATCACACTCATTGAATTCCCTCCCTTTAACCCCATAATAGATAGATATTTTGCTGTTGGGGAGTTACTTTACTGCTGCCAGGAATTTCTTACTTCTTTGTTTCTTTAACCCAGGCATCCCCAAACTTCGGCCCTCCAGATGTTTTGGACTACAATTCCCATCTTCCCCGACCACTGGTCCTGTTAGCTAGGGATCATGGGAGTTGTAGGCCAAAACCTCTGGAGGGCCGCAGTTTGGGGATGCCTGCTTTAACCCACTTGAAGCATGATTTCTCAGATGTAGTCAGATGGGAGCAAAGTAGAAGCGGAACAAAGAGCTACAAAGAAACAAGGTAATGCCAGCAATGAAGGCTGACTGAAAAGGAGTGAGAAAGGGGTGGGAAGCTATTTGCCAAGACCTTGTCTTGTACTCATAATGCCAGAGGAAGGGCACCAGCACTTTTTCTGTTGAAACTCATTGGCTTTTTTTTCTTGGCTTCTCAAGGCAGCCATTTTCTGCTAGCACCCATGACATTTATATCAAGATATGAGTATTGACACCTCATTGTTTTTAAAAACAAACAAAAAAGGCACTGAGAGACACACCTTCAGTTACAAGCTCTTCCTTTCACCCTCCGTAAAAGTAAATGGTTACAAGAGCAGGCATGGCCAAACTTGGCCCTCCAGATGTTTTGGGACTACAATTCCCATCATTCCTGACCACTGGTCCTGTTAGCTAAGGATGGTGGGAGTTGTAGTCCCAAAACATCTGGAGGGCCAAGTTTGGCCATGCCTGTGCAAGAGGATTTTCAGCCAGGAGAACCATCAACAGGATGTTTGGAGAATCACAGCTTGTCCGCAAGACCCTGCTCAAGTTTACTTGAAAGTAAATACCACTCAACTCAGAGGGATTTAATCCTATGTAAGCGTGCCTAGGTGACCAATATAAGTTAGCAGTCCAGAAACACAATGGAGATTACTTCTGAACAGTGCTTTTTTTCTGGGGGGTTGCAGGGGTACACATACCCCTAAGCATTTTGTGATTCTATGTTTGGATTCATTGAGGGGCACTATTTCAATATGAGTAGGAAAATGAGAACACCCCTAAACATTTTTCATATATATAGGGGGGAAAGCACTGCTTATTAATAAACATGCGTAAAACCAAATTATAAACATCTGAAAAGCATGGCATTTGAAATGTTGAGAGGTGATTTAAAAAAGTTATCACTATGCTGTCTGATTCTTGGTGGATCATTCTGCACATTCAAGGCAGTCCTTTATGTTCCAACCATTGAAAGCTGGCCACAGATCTGTGGATCGGTTTCCACTTATCTGCATGCTTCTCTTTATAGAACAGAACGAATGTTTTGTGGCTTTCGATCCTTAGAAATTAAAATTTAAAAAAATTATTTGATCTAAGGTGAAATGACTTCCAGACACCATATGCATCCGCACCAACTTGGACTAAAGAAGCAATTTGCTGCTTTGTGCCATTACGTTTATTTATACTTCTCTTAAACATTTTTTTTTACAGTTATTTTAAACCACAGCATATACTTTCTACGATCTCACTAGGAAACAAATCCCAATATTATGAGCCTTTCTGGCATTTCCCTTCCACCTAAAGACCAATCTTTGACAGAGCATAAGATGGAATGCTAAGCATTAGACGACGGCATGCTATTCCGTCAATTCATAATGGTAGCTTTTTATCCAATGACCCAAGGTCAATTGCATTGTCTTTGGTGAAATATATAGAATTTTTTCCCCAAGCCACATTTTACTGGGCAGCAACTTGAGATCCATTTCCTCTGATAAATGCCAATACCTTTTTGGGCTTCGACATATATCTTTTTTTAAAAAAATAAAAAAGGAATGTAGTTGAAATTGCTTTTAAAGAAAAAAGCCACTTAAGACATCCCTACAAATCATCCACCTGTATTACAAGTCTTCTAGCTAGGGGGGAGAACGTCATGCAAATTACTATAGGAGAGATAATGTCCTGTGTTCATGATTCCCACCTAGTGAATCAAGGGCAGGGCAAAATCACCAGGAATCTACAATTATTATTTTTTAAGTGGTGTTTCCTATTCATACAACCATGCCTCTCAAAATGTATGCATGATGAAACAGGGAGTGGGGTGGGGACGGGACAGGACAGAATGAAATGAAACAATATATACAGAAACGCCCCCCCCCTTTTAATGGCATTTTCCTTTCCTTTCTATTATATGGATGGAATCGCAGGCATATGGTATTTTTCATAAATGTTTGATACTGGATTGTTTTATTGATGTTTTAATATGCTGTAAACCGCTTTGAGATTTTTCTTAAAAATATAAATTGGTATAGAAATAATAATAATAATAATAATAATAATAATAATAATAATAATATATGAAGCCAGGGCCAGTTTGGATCATCTCTCAGAGCCCTTACTATGGTTGCAAAGAGGCACATGAGGTATCAAATGAAAGTGAGGACTAAATTTTCAGTAGTTTAGTCAATTTGCCCCCACCCCAAGTCAAATAAATTCACCAAGGTAAGGCACACACATGTTACTTTTGCATACCTGTTAGAATCTTTGAAACTTTCATTGCTATTGCTTGAAGGAGCTCAAACTTCAGCATACTGAAATCCAATTTCCCTAGCGCGCGCTTCAGCAAATGGCATGCTTATGAATATTCCAGCTGTTAAAAAAGTCTGCTCACCTTTTCTGGTGGGCGGCATTGTGACCAAGCATCCGAGCCCCTGCGGTGATCCGGCAGGGGGCGGAAATTGACACCCCCTTCGTGCTGACCCGGCCACATCACCAGTGGGTAGGTTGGGAGATCTGGTGAAGAGCAAGAGAGGAAGGTCCCCCGCCATGCCCCCCCGCCACACCATGGTCTACATATCCTGTGACCATGCCCCCAATGGCACTAATTGGACAGGGGGGCACCCCTAGGCATGGCCCCACCCAGCACTGGTGACATGGCTGGGTCAGCACAAGGGAGGTGTCAATCTCCGCCCCCCACTGGATCAATGCTGGGCCGCAACACTGCCCACCAGAAAAGGAGAACAGACTTAAGTGCCAAGGCCCCATGACCTGGAGTTACCTAGGGGATAATAAACACACGGACATGAATATTTAGGTTTATGGGTTCAAGTAAGCCACAACTTTATTGGTTACAGATGTGAACGGTTTGGCTTAGGCACTGGGGTGGAGCCAGGCTATATCTTGACTCATGCCCGTCTTCAGGGAGCCCATCTAAAGGTTAAACCACCAATAGGGGCATCCCTATGACTTAAATTAAATAGGAGCATCCCGAGGGGTCCCCACTGGGGTCATGGCAAGGCCCTAGCCCACATCTGAGCATTGGACAGGATCCACACACCAGGATCCCTTTAATGAGGAAGGGCAGGTGGAGGCTACAACCTCCCTCTCCATTCAAACAAGAAATAGAAAACCTAATAACACATTAGCATTAGGAACAAAATGGAGCAGTTGGTTGCGAATTGTACAGACAACGAAGCGAGCAGCACCGTCACAATAGCAACCAGCTGTGTTAAATCTGTGTGTGGAAAGGGGGGGGGGAGCCTGAGGCAGTGTGTGAATGGTTTGTAAGTGTGAATTGCGTAGTTTGTGAAAGTTCATACCGTGAAACAGACCCAGAAGGTAATATAAACACACAAAAATGCAAGTGTGAATTTTGTCAGCGCTCGCTCTGTCAGTATGTAGCACGGTGCTTCCTTCTAATGAAAAAGATTGCTTAAGGGAAGACCAAGATGTGATGGAAATGTCAAATAATTTGATACACCATTGTCTTGGATCTCATTGAGTTCCCTCAGTATTATCAAAACCAGATTGACATTTCAAGGAACTGAAGGAATATATGTCACCTAGGTAGTTGTTGACTGGACTTAGCCAACCAGGGGTCATTCACCTTTTTTTTTTTTACCTTTATAGACATGAGGCAGAATTCACCAACACATAAGTCCCATTTTCTGAATGCTCACTGTGTGAAACATCACTTATCCGATCATGAGGAATTAGTACTCAGACCTCGCTATACAGTCTGCAGATTCAGATATCCAAATAGCCACAATTTGCCCATTTCCTTACTTCATAAATCATTTGTTCTTTCCTGCTTGGTGGTAGCCATTTCATGGCAGAAACCATGCAGGGAGAGAAATCAAACAATATCGGAGCAGGAGAGAATGGACAATTCAGGTGCCCCCCTCCGCATTGTCTATTTTTTCCTGTTTGGATGCAGCCATTTCAGGAAGAAACTATGGATAGAGTGGGAGAGGACAAATTATGGATTAGAAATGTTGACACAGGAAATAATGGAAATCATCAGCTTGTTATGTGAATGCTTGCCTAACAAACAAGTTCCTGGAAATGCATTGCATTCAGAAAGTGGGACCTATGTGCATAATGTCATGCTTATTCCCATTGAAACTATTTCAACCTGAAACTATTTTCAACCTGTAAATAAGCTTGGATCCTAGAACAATAGGCAAGTAGGATCCTAGAATGCAACAACTGATTGGTCCCAGGAGGGAAGCAGAATCAGCCAATCAGACGGGATTCATTGTGTACATAATGTATATAAAAGCCTGAGGTTGGGGGGGGGCATTTCATTCACTGTTTTACAACCTGCAATAAAGAGCATGAAGTCACTACAGGACTCTGAGGTTATTTCAAAATTAAAAGTCCAATTGTTAGTCCAGCCTTCCTCAATCTGGTGCCCTCCAGATGGTTGGGAATACAACTCCCATTATGTCCATCAAGCGTGATGGGAACTGTAGTCTAAAATAGACAAAGGACACTAAATTGGGAAAGGTTGCTGTTACCAATGGGGCAAAGACACTGTGCAGTCATCGTTGAATCTTGACCAGGATGAGGGAGAACTATACCACATGTGGTGGCTATGTGAAAAGGTGAAAACATACTGGGAGCAAATATATAATGAAATAAAGAGGATGCTAAAATACACTTTTCCCAAGAAACCCGAAGCCTTCTTGTTAGGGCTGATGGGAAATGAAATTAATAAGAATGACCGAAAAATATTCATGTATGCCACCACAGCGGCGAGAGTGGTTCTAGCTCAAAGGTGGAAAACAACAGAAATCCCAACAATAGATGAGTGGCAGGCTAAACTAATGGAATACGCAGAGTTGGCAAGGATGACGGGACAAATAAGGGATCAAAAAGACCAAAGGTTTCAAAAGGATTGGAATAAATTTGTGCAGTATTTAAATGAATATTGTAAAAATGTGAAGACGCTGGTAGGACTAACATAAAAAACTGCAACAAAAAGAATAGATATCTATGTCTGTGAATAAGATAAAATAGAAAATAATAAAGAGAAAGACAGGGGGAAATGGGGAAAGCACATAAAAATAAATGAGGAAACTGGAAAACCAAATGAGGGAAAGAAGGGAAGTCGTGTTTGGCAAAACATTAGTGTGTATGAAAAGATTTTGTAAATATGATCATAGATGTATGACATGTATAAAATAGAGGTATGTACTAATATGATAACCGATGTTTATTAGAGGTGTATCAATATGGGAAACAATTAAGGTTACTTTGGATATATTTGTTTGGTATATGAGAACATAATAAAACAATTTTTTTTTTTTAAAAAAAAGAATCTTGACCAGCATGAATCCTCTCCAGAGCACAATTTGAATTGAAAAAGCAAAAAAACTAGGTTAGAATTTGATATAGGAAGAAATCCATGAAACATAAAAACAGCACAGTAATTGAACAACTTGCATTGCATTGGCTTCTATCATCCCAAACTCCCAAAAGGGTAAAAGAGTATTGGGAAATAATCCATAAAGAATTGGGGGGAAAAGTTTAAAAATCCCCACCCCCACCCCCACCCCCACCCCCCCAAAAAAACACAACACCAATCTTTTTTGTTGGGGATAATTCATACGGAAATTCCCAGGTGTCAGAAAAGCTTATTTATGTATGCCACTACTGCGGCCCATGTTTCGTTAGCCCAAAAAATGGAAAACGAGCAAGGTCCCAACCAAAGAAGAATGGCAACTTAAGCTGACAGAATATGTGCAGCTTGCAGACTTAGCATATAGAATAAGAGAACAAGAAGAACATATGTTTAGAGAAGATTGGAAAACGTTTATGGGGGGGGATTGTGTACACTTGAAAACGTTGGGCACATTAAGAGAAATTCAAGCGTGTAAATAAGTTTTGATGGATGTAATAATGGAATAGTGAATGGTTTAGTTTTTGTAAACTACGCAGGGATTTATGATATGCAAAATGAACCATGGAAAGAGGAGAAGGGAAGTCATTGATATTTTAAGGATGTTAAATGAGTATTTTAAATTGTTAAACAGAAAATTTTATATACAGAGAGAGAGTTTCTGTCGTTGTGAGGGGGGTGTGTGTTTTCAAATATTTTAAATTTACCAAAATATAAGCCTTAATTTCTTACCGGCTGAAAAATAAAATAAAATACACAACAACAGGAAAGTTAAAATTTTGTTTTGGGACTTTGTCTTTTAAGTATTAACTTCAACTTTAAATTTGGCTAATGGATTTTAAGGCAATGGTATTAGGTATCAAAATGTACTGGTCCAGGAATAGCCATAGTAGGCTAACCAGCCTAAGCTGGGCATAAGCACTCCTAGCCACAAAAACCATTTGAGACTTCAGTGACAAGTTGCAATTCAGAAGTACCCCCAGACTATGAACATGTTCCCTTTCTGGGACTGCAACCCATCCCAGAACACATCATATACCTAATTCCCTGACACAGGAATCACCTACCCACAACAGTTCTAGTTGAAGCTTATCGGTCCCATCCAGTCCATCACTGCCTCCAAGCACTTGCCCAACATTCACACACGCAAGTCATCACTTGATGCTGCAGTTGTTGCTGGAGGTAGATACACAACCCAAAATTTTGTGGAGGGAGTGGATCTGGTTTTGAGATTTTTCTTGCAAATTTGAGTTCGATTTGTAATTTTGCCTGCAATATTCCCTTTAGATGTTCAGAAGCATGACAACAAAAATACCCATACAATTTTCATTGAGACTGTCAGTTGCTGATCTCCTCCCCCCACCCCGTCTCCTCTCCTCTGATAATTTGTCTAAAGCATCTCACAGTCTATGATATTCTTCTTTGATGTTACCTCAAGTGAGGAAAAGATTAAAGCCAAGCTAGGATTTATTACAGGTGACACTTCCGTGACTCTGGGCCATCCATCCTTTATGAAGACTCGATGTCAGAACAAAGTCATCACAAATTATATAATGCCATTCCACCCAAAGAAGGAATGCCAAATGAGGTGATGAAATCTACTGCTGTACAGTCTATATCCTTCTATGTAGGGTAAGGTGATTTAATCTAGGAGGTATATCCGATTAAGAAAGTGCAAACCTATTTGTTGTCTAACCATTTATCCACGCTATAGGGGATATGTGATGAGGAAGGGCTCAGATTCCATAACGCCACCAGATCCTAATGGCCCATTTGGTTCAGTTTAATCATAGAATCATGGAGTTGGGAGGGACCCAGAGGGTCCTCGAGCCCAACCCCCTGCAATGTAGGAATCTCAACACACGGTTTCCCATCCAATTTGAAACCACACCAGACCCTGCTTAGCTTTGCAAATATGCTAGCAGTTCATTGCTGTGCACTATCAAGTTGTAGCTTGCGGCAGAGAGACACCAGGAGTGGTCCAACCATGAACAAAGGAACTTCGCTCTCAAACAGACCTCTGTTGAGAGACCAGGGGCTGAGTATTTAAACATGAACATCCAACAGAGCTAATATAAGCTGATGACATTCAAAGGAAAGAAATATGTTCGGCACCAGGTGTTGCTAGAAGGAGGTGTAGCAGATGCTATCCAACCATCTTAGGTATTCCACTCTGGATTTGTGTTGGGCAGACTTCCTCAAACTCGGCCCTCCAGATGTTTTGAGGCTACAGTTCCCATCATCCCTGACCACTGCTGTTCCTGCTAGCTAGGGATCATGGGAGTTGTAGGCCAAAAACATCTGGAGGGCCGAGTATGAGGAAGCCTGGTGTAGGGTTTACTCCTTAGTCTTTTCTTCTCTTGAAGATATCCCTCAAGGCAGTGGAAGTTTAGGATCAGAGTTTTTCCTAGATGAGCTACCTTCCCAGGTTGGCGAGACCCATCCGCCGCTCAGTTTCCTCTGCAGCACATGCAGAAACCACCTCCTTGACCAGTGAACCCACTATTGGTCTTGTCTGCTTAATCTGCTGAATCCTGTCTTCACATGCAAGGGAAGTCCGTAACTCCCCAAGGGTACCCTCACCTGGGTCAGTCAACCAGTTGATGGCAGTCCCTGGGAGTGGCCACTGTCACATGCTGACAGCTTGCAGGAGCCACACGTGAGAGCAGAGCACAGGGTGGGGACCAAAGGTAGACAAACTACAACAGAAGGAGCACAGCATGTCCCCCGCCAGAGGTACTGCCCAGGGCTGGCTCTATGTAGACCCCCGGTGGTGCAGTGCACCATGGCGGGGGGCTGGTAAGCCTGGCAAGGAGGGCGCCGTGCGGCAAAGCCGTGCAGAAACCAATTGTGCCCTGCGAGGGCAGGGCAGGCGGCGGAGCGATCTCCGCCCCTCAGTACCAGGGGGCACGATCTGCTCAAGACGGCCCTGGTACTGCCCCTCCCCTAACACCCCATTCACATTAAATAAATAAACAAATCTCCACACCCTTGTCCAGAAAAAATATATATTTCCCTTTCCACTTTAGTTCATTTGCCATCTGCCCTGAGCAATGCCACATTGTTTTGTATGATTGCCATTGCATTTTTGAAATCCAGAAATCAAGTGTCGCTTCCCCAGTGCTGTTCATGGAGAATCACATCTATGTCACTGTTGAAGCATGGGAAACAGAGGGAAGTGGGTTGATGGAGGAATCCTCCGTGCTGTTGAAAAGCACCTGCTTCGTTTGCATTTTAGTTATACGGATTCAACAAATGCCACATTATTTTAAGGGCAAGTACAAAAGTGGACAGCCGATTGAAAACTGGCGGATTGATAAAGAAAACAGGACAAGGGTCCTACCTTACAGACAACAGTCCTCTGCCTGAAGTGTTGTCTGGTCCAAAGGGAGATCAGAAGGGACTTTGAAGTTGTCCATCAAAAGTCTGACAGGTCACCTGGGGTGAGATTGTATTGTATTTACACTTAAATCATAGCAAGGATTTCAAAATTTGCATCTCCACATCTAGTTTAGAATATGCAAAGGTTATACAAATCTCGGTCCTGATACCTGTCCCAAACGCCTGTTTTGTGGTAGTCACAAAACAATCTGCAAGGTTCATTGCTGTTAGGCACAAATGCAAATGATTAGGGTGCTTACAAAAGGTTGTTTTATTCAGCGATCAGGACTTTTCATGGATAGAAGGGTGTAGGTATTTTCCTGAGAACACGAAACATTGCAGGGATTATACTGCCATCTTGCATCCTCCCCCCCCCACATAAAATTCAGACATACCCTACCGTATCCAGCGAAAAACCCAAGAAGCTTTTGTGAAAAAAAAAGAAATAAAAAATTTACAATTTTTATTAATTTTTTTTTAAAAAAAACCTAGGTCAGAATTTCACTCAAAAAAGGTGCCAAACTGTTGCAAACCCCCCCCCCAACGATACGTTTGGCGGTGGAAACAGAAATGGTGCCAAACTGTTACAAAGACTCCCCTGATACATTTGGCGGTGGATACAGAATGTTTTGTTTATCAAAGGCAATCAAATCAGGCCTCGACAACGTAACCTGCGGAAAAACATTTTTTTTGAAAAAAAAAAAAAATCCCTGACCGGCGGGTCAGAATTTCACCAAAAATCTGACGTTACCCAATTCACTCAAAAATGGTGCCAAACTGTTGCAAACACTACCCTGATATGTTTGGCGGTGGAAACAGAAGGGTTTTTTTATCATAGGGAATAAAATCAGGCCTCGACAACTTAACCTGCGGAAAAACATTTTTTTGAAAAAAATCCCTGACCGGCAGGTCAAAATTTCACCAAAAATCTGACGTTACCCAATTCAATCAAAAAATGTGCTAAACTGTTGCAAAGACTCCCTTGATATGTTTGGTGGTGGAACCAGAAGGATTTTTTATCATAGGCAGAAAAATCAGGCCTCGACAACTTATCCTGCGGAAAAACTTTTTTTTTGAAAAAAATCCCTGATCAGAATTTCACCAAAAATCTGACGTTATCCAATTCACTAAAAATGGTGTCAAACTGTTGCAAAGACTCCCCTGATGTGTTTGGCGGCGGAAACAGAAGGGTTTTTATTATAGGTAGAAAACCAGGCTTCGACAACTTAACCTGCGGAAAAAATATTTTTTGAAAAAAATCCCTGACCAGCGGGTCAGAATCTCACCAAAAATCTTATATTACCCAATTCACTCAAAAATGGTGCCAAACTGTTGCAAAGACGACCCCTGATACGTTTCGTGGTGCAAACAGAAGGGATTTTATCATAGGCAGAAAAATCAGGCCTCGACAACGCAACCTGGAGACAAATTTTTTTTTGAAAAAAATCCCTGACAGGCGGGTCAGAATTTCACCAAAAATCTGACGTTACCCAATTCACTCAGAAATGGTGCCAAAATGTTGCAAACTCTCACCTGATATGTTTGGCGGGGAAAACAGAAGGGTTTTTTAGCACAGGCAGAAAAATAAGGACTCGAAAACTTAACCTGGGGGGAAACTTTTTTTTGAAAAAAAAAATCCCTGACCGGCGGAACTTCACCAAAAATCTGACGTTATCCAATTCACTTGGAAATGGTGCCAAACTGTTGCAAGGACTCCCCTGATACGTTTGGCGGTGGAAACAGAAGCGTTTTTATCATAGGCAGAAAAATCAGGCCTCGACAACTTAACCTGCGGAAAAACTTTTTTTTGAAAGAAATCCCTGACCGGCGGGGTCAGAATTTCACCAAAAATTCTGATGTTACCAAATTCACTCAAAAATGGTGCCAAACTGTTGCAAGGACTCCCCTGACATTTTTGACGCTGGAAACAGAAGGGTTTTTATCATAGGCAGAAAAATCAGGCCTCGACAACTTAACCTGCGGAAAAACATTTTTTTAAAAGAAATCCCTGACCGACGGGGTCAGAATCTCACCAAAAATCTGAAGTTACCCAATTCACTCAAAAATGGTGCACAAATGTTGCAAACACTCCCCTGATACGTTTTGCGGTGGATACAGAAGGGTTTTTATCATGGGGAATAAAATCAGGCCTCGACAACTTAACCTGCAGAAACACATTTTTTGGGGAAAAAATCCCTAACCGGTGGGTAAGAATTTCACCAAAAATCTGACGTTATCCAATTCATTAAAAAATATAGTGCCAAACTGTTGCAAAGACTCCCGTGATACGTTCGGCGGTGGAAACAGAAGGGTTTTTATCATAGGCAGAAAAATCAGACCTCGACAACTTAACATGCGGAAAAACTTTTTTTTGAAAAAAATCCCTGACCGGCGGGTCAGAATTTCACCAAAAATCTGACATTATCCACTTCACTAAAAAATAGTGCCAAACTGTTGCAAAGACTCCCATGATACGTTTTGCGGTGGAAACAAAAGGGATTTTTATCATAGGCAGAAAAACCAGGCCTCGACAACTTAACCTGCGGAAAAACATTTTTTTGAAAAAAAAATCCCTGACCGGCGGGTCAGAATTTCACCAAAAATCTGACCTCATCCAATTCATTAAAAAAAATAGTGCCAAACTGTTGCAAAGACTCCTGTGATAAGTTCGGCGCTGGAAACAGAACGGTCTTTATCATAGGCAGAAAAATAAGACCTCGACAACTTAACCTGCGGAAAAACTTTTTTTAAAAAAACATCCCTGACCGGCGGGTCAGAATTTCACCAAAAATCTCATGTTACCCACTTCATTCAAAAATGGTGCCAAACTGTTGCAAACACTCACCTGATAAGTTTGGTGGTGGATACAGAAGGGTTTTTATCATAGGGAATAAAATCAGGCCTCGACAACTTAACCTGCGGGGAAACTATTTTTTGAAAAAAAATCCTGGCGGGTCAGAATTTCACCAAAAATCTGACATTATCCAATCTGACGTTAACCATTTGACTCAAAAATGGTGCCAAACTGTTGCAAAGACTCCCCATATACGTTTCACGGTGGAAAACGGAAGGGATTTTATCATAGGCAGAAAAATCAGGCCTCGACAACGCAACCTGGAGAATTTTTTTTTTAAAAAATATCCCTGACCGGCGGGTCAGAATTTCACAAAAAAATCGGACGTTACCCAATTCACTCAAAAATGGTGCCAAACTGTTGCAAAGACTCCCCTGATACGTTTTGGGTGGATACAGAAGGGTTTTTATCATAGGGAATAAAATCAGGCCTTGACAACTTAACCTGCAGAAAAACATTTTTTTTGGGGGGGGGGGTGGAAATCCCTAACCGGTCGGTAAGAATTTCACCAAAAATCTGACGTTATCCAATTCATTAAAAAAATAGTGCCAAACTGTTGCAAAGACTCCCGTGATACGTTTCGTGGTGGAAACAGAAGGGTTTTTTATCATAGGCAGAAAAACCAGGCCTCGACAACTTAACCTGCGGAAAATTTTTTTTTTGAAAAACATCCCTGACTGGCGGGTCAGAATTTCACCAAAAATCTGACGTTACCCACTTTATTCAAAAATGGTGCCAAACTGTTGCAAACACTCACCTGATAAGTTTGGCGGTGGATACAGAAGGGTTTTTATCATAGCGAATAAAATCAGGCCTCGGCAACTTAACCTGCGGGGAAACTATTTTTTGAAAAAAAATCCTGGCGGGTCAGAATTTCACCAAAAATCTGACATTATCCAATTCACTCAAAAATAGTGCCAAACTGTTGCAAAGACTTCCATGATACGTTCGGCGGTGGAAACAGAAGGGTTTTTATCATAGCGAATAAAATCAGGCCTCGACAACTTAACCTGCAGAAACCCATTTTTTTTTTACAAAAAACCCTGACCGGCGGGTCAGAATTTCACAAAAAATCTGACGTTACCCAATTCACTCAAAAATGGTGCCATACTGTTGCAAACACTACCCTGATAGGTTTGGCGGTGGATACAGAAGGGTTTTTATCATAGGGAATTAAATCAGGCCTCGGCAACTTAACCTGCGGAAAAAAATTTTTTTGAAAAAAAATCCCAGCGGGTCAGAATTTCACCAAAAATCTGACGTTATCCAATTCACTCAGAAATGGTGCCAAACTGTTGCAAAGACTCCCCTGATATGTTTCGCGGTGGAAACAGAAGGTTTTTTTTTATCATAGGCAGAAAAACCAGGCCTTGACAACTTAACCAGTGGGAAAACATTTTTTTGAAAAACATCCCTGACCGGCGGGTCAGAATTTCACAAAAAAAATCTGACGTTACCCACTTCATTCATAAATGGTGCCAAACTGTTGCAAACACTCACCTGATAAGTTTGGCGGTGGATACAGAAGGGTTTTTATCATAGCGAATAAAATCAGGCCTCGACAACTAAACCTGCGGAAACCCAATTTTTTGACAAAAAACCCTGACCGGCGGGTCAGAATTTCACCAAAAATCTGACGTTACCCAATTCACTCAAAAATGGTGCCAAACTGTTGCAAAGACTCCCCTGATACGTTTGGCGGTGGATACAGAAGGGTTTTTATCAAAGGCAGAAAAATCAGGCCTCGACACCTTAACCTGCGGAAAAACATTTTTTTGAAAAAATCCCTGACCCACCAAATATTCACCAAAAATCTGATGTTATCTAATTCACTCAAAAATGGTGCCAAACTGTTGCAAATCCTCCCCTGATACATTTGGCGGTGGAAACAGAAGGGTTTTTATCATAGGCAAAAAAAAATCAGGCCTCGGCAACTTAACCTGCGGAAAAACATTTTTTTGAAAAAAATCCCTAACCCATGACCTATCTGTGATATCTCAACCACCCATTTAAAACAACAGTTCCTACCTAGAAGCTCCTGAAGAGAATCAAAGACTTTGAGATTTCATGTAATTTAGTCCTCACGATGAATCAAACAAGTCTGATGTAAAGAGGTGCTGGGAGAATGGGAAGAGGCCAGGAAGCCTGAAACAGAAATATTTAGGAGTAGTTTACGTTCTTCCAGCCACATGAAGAATAGAGCAGGCACTAGATGGAAGCAGCAACATAAAATAAAGTCTCTTATCTACTGCTCGTTTGTCTGCTATGAATCCTCTCTTAACAGGAAGATACTCACAGCCATAACTCCAGATCTAGAGGAGAGACTTATAGTGCAAACCATGCAAGTCCAGCCATAAATAAATCCGACTGAGTTCAATGAGGCTCACCCTCAGGCAAGCATGCCTAGGATTACAGCCTTAGGCTGCAGTTCCAAAGACACATACTTAGGAAAGGTCTTAGATGTATAATAAATGTTCATAAATGTACCAAACAAACACGTACATAAATATATAAACCACATATCTCACAGGAAGACAGTCCCGAAACCATTTTGACTCTCAAACTGACCAAATATTTCTCTGCAAGGAGGGAGGGGGTGAGGGAACCTTCCCATTGTCTCAGGAATTAAGTGATTACCATCTAGACAGGAGATAAACAAAGCACTCAGATTTCTGTTGTAGACTGCCTTTCCTATGATGTAGGTATGATGTATCTGGGGGGTGGTCTTGGGCTACACCCCTTCTGTGATGTATGTATGATGTATGGAGGGGTGGTCTTGATCTCCAGGGCAGGGAATTTCAAAATGTCTATATAAGGGCAGGCACACCTTTGTTCTGGGTCCTCCTCCTCTCTCCTGCATGTGAGGGGAGCACCCTGTTGCAACAGCTTTAATAAAGATCAGGCTTACTAGCTGCTTTGCTTCTCAATATTCTCTGGTTGGCCTCTGTTATTTTCTCCTACCGATGGAGAACCTACAAAGGACTCTATAAGGGCTCTTGTATACCCCATAAGGAAATAAGGGCAGATTTTGTTTACAACAGGAACAAACCACATTGATTAAAGGGAGAATTATTTCTACAAAGTTACAGCTCTTTTCCTGAGCAAGTATCTGTGTAAGGGATGGTCGGAAGTGATGACAGTGGCCTTCTGCATAGTTGCTACTAAATTTGACCTGAAACCAAAAATAAAAATACATTTAGAAACATGTTCAAGGGAGTTTCAATGTTTCAGTCATGCTGGCAACTATGTTAGGCTGCTGTAGATTGCCACTAAAATGTTACTCAAAGTGGGATTTGGGGAAGAGGTGAGTTTTGAGCTTCCTGTTTAGGCAAATATTTTGAGTACAGTGGTACCTTGACTCTCAAATGCCTTGGTACTCAAACGCCTTGGTTCTCAAATGCTTAAAACTTGGAAGTAAGTGTTCCAGTTTTCGAGCAATTTTCGGAAGCCAAACGTCTGACGCGGCTGTTGGCTATTGTTTCTGGGGCACCAATCAGAAGCCACACCTTGGTTTTCAGACATTTCAGAAGTCAAACAGACTTCTGGAATGGATTAAGTTTGGCGCTTTTGTTTTTGCTATTTATTTTGTGTTTTTGTTTTTGAGGCTTTTTTGGTTAATTTGTTTTTGTGACCGTGTGGAACCCAGTTCAGCCACTGATTGATTGTGTGACTGCAGAAGTGGATAAAAGCCCCATATCCAAACAATGACTATCATCAGTGCAGGTAAGAAAAAGAATTAATTTTAATTTTTTATCATCTACAATACTGTCTTATTTATTTTATAGTGCAGTACATTGATTACTGCTTTCATTTTATAGATCAGTGGTCTCATTATATAGTAAAATTCATGTTAAATTGCTTTAAGGATTGTTTTTAAAAGTCTGGAATGGATTAATCCATTTTGCATTACTTTCTATGGGAGAGCGCACCTTGGTTTTGGAACGCTTTGGTTTTGGAATTGACTTCCGGAACAGATTAAGTTTGAGAACCAAGGTACCACTGTAGTTTTAAGGGAAGTCAGAGGAGTTTGGGTAAGGCCAATAACATTTTGTGGGGTGTTTCACATTTTTGGCTTATGCAGCTTCTTGAGGCGACATCCGTTACTACAAACTAGAGCCCAACCACCCCCATTCCGAGGCCTGAAAGTAACTCAGGTGAAGTACAATGAGCTCCCTCTTCCTTGCTTTCTGAGTGTCCTGCAGGTATGCAGGTTTGGGCTTCTAATTCTCTGGATGACTATAGGGGAGACTGGAAACATGGCAAGCCTGACAAGGAGGATTCTGTGAGTCATTATTCATTTCCTTCCTGTGAAACCAACTACCTATCAAAGCTGCCACAGAAAAGAAAAACCTTCCAGGGACAGAGAGAGAAATTCTATTTCAAAATGAGCAATCAAATTATCAGAGTCTCTCCACTGGAAATCTGCAGCGGATGACTAACGGCTGCCTGCTGCTCATTACTTCTATCAAAAGATGAATGGAGGCTCTTTGTGTTCCGCGATAACTGTTGAAGTTTCCATTTTGCCTTTTTCTATTTTTAAGAAGTAGTTACAGATCAAGAGAAAATGTTCCACATTAATAGAGCCACATCAGGATATATCCTCCCTCAGCTGCCTTTCGGAAGCAAATGAAAAAGCCACGTATTAGCAATGCTGCTTCTCCCGTAACATTTCTAAGTGACTCTGCTTCCCATTCCAAGTGCTTCATTATTCTGAATTGCATTACATTCTGTCAATGCTGAGCTGAGCATGAAGCACCCAACCCCCCTAAACAATTTGCTGCAGAAATAAGATAATGCGGCTTGATGGTATGCATCCATTAGTTAATACCTGAATAATAATAAAAAAGCCTTATAAACATATTTCACTTTGGCTACCACTTAATGATTCAGATGTTGTGGCTCCAATTGGATCCAGCCAAGTAGAAGAGAGAAGGAAACTTTATTATTTCAATTATTAGAGCAAATATGATGGGAACAGAGAGATTTATCAGACAAGGAGTTGTGCGGGTACAAACATTCAGTGATATTCTGCTTTGCTACCCAAAGCAAAGCTTCAACATGAGTTCACTTTGGAGAACAGAATGTATTACTTATAATTTTGGTAGACACTAATTGGTTGCGGCAGTTTTAAGCTTTTTCTCTTTGGGGCCGAGAAGAGCATTCACGCCCCAGTCTACTGGGCATTTAAAATTGGCATTGCACCATTGCTAAGACTAAATTGTTTAGTCAAAGCACTGATAGTAAAATAAGACAAAATATCCAGCCTAGTGCCAGTACAGTTCACATGGATTACATTTTCTTTCCTTCATATAAACTATCTTTATGCTACGGTTGATCCATCTACAACAGAAGCCTCATATTATACTGTATATAAAATTTAAAGATTCTGAACTCCAATGAACCAGGGTATGGTGTTTTTGATGGCAGGATTCCAGAAAACCTTGCTTGCAGGTTTGTCTGTTCCAGGTATTTTACAGGCAGGGCAAGCCCTTTGTCCTCTCAGCTGGTACTTCATTAAAGTGTCAAGTAAAAGGAGAAGTGCTCTGCTCTGCCCTGCCCTGCAAGAAAGCAGAGATTAAATCATTTTGGTCCACTTTTCCAGGTAAAAGATTCAAGCCTCTGGGTTATATCCAAGGCTAATCATACTTGGAGTAAGCCCATTGATATTAATGGGCATAATTAACTTAGGTTTGTTAGTTTTCAGTGTACAGAACTGAAAGGACCATGCAGATGACCGGAAGGAAAAATCTCCAATAGCACAGACCAGAAGGGACGTGGGTGGCGCTGTGGGTTAAACCACTGAGCCTAGGGCTTGCCAATTGAAAGGTCGGCGGTTCGAATCCTCGTGACAAGGTAAGCTCCCATTGTTCGGTCCCAGCTCTTGCCAACCTACCGTAGCAGTTCAAAAGCATGCAGTGCAAGTAAATAAATAGGTACCACTCCAGTGGGAAGGTAAATGATGTTTCCGTGCACTGCTCTGGTTTTGCCAGAAGTGGCTTAGTCATGCTGGCCACATGACCCAGAAAAACTGTCTGCGGAAACGGACAAACACCGGCTCCCTCAGCCTTTAAAGCGAGATGAGCACCACAACCCCAGAGTCGTTCGTGACTAGACTTAATTGTCAGGGGTCCCTTTACCTTTACCTTTTTAGCACAGACCAGAAACAGGTTTACTGCTTTGTGACAAGCTATTTCAGTGTTACTTTCAGGTTTTGAATGAAATGTACAGAATGCATTGTTCACTGGAAGCTGCCCACAGAGTGACTGGGGAAACCCAGCCAGATAGGAGGAGTATAAATAATAAAATTATTGCTAAAATAATAATTATTATCACTAAGCAAACCAAAGACAAGCAAATTATTTTATGGTATCTTTAAAAGAGTGCTCATATAAACTTGCATGTTGTGTAAAATCTAAATTCTTAGCCATTATAAAGAAAAGATGAGCTTTTGCGAAAAAGCAAAACTTGGGTATACTTGGAAGTTATGCCTCAAAAAATGTATTCTGGACCGTCAGGAATTCATCAGCTCAGTGCCCACAAATCTGTGCTATGTACAAATTGGAGAAGTACTCCAAATGGTTGGAAAGCTAAACAGGTGCTTAAATCTCTGGCACTGAAAAGCAAAATGACTTGAAGGCGCTTAACATTGGCTGGATCATGTGCAGAGTCGGCATAAGTCTGGAAAGAAAAATACACTACCAGGAAGAACTGGTGCCCAATATTGTTGCCATGAATTAACACTTGTAATAATAATAAACAAATAAATTTTAATTTAGATCTTGCCCATCTGGGACACAAGTGGCGCTGTGGGTCAAACCACAGAGCCTAGGGTTTGCTGATCAGAAGGTTGGCGGTTCAAATCCCCGTGACGGGGTGAGCTCCTGTTGCTCAGTCCCAGCTCGAAAGCAGTTCGAAAGCACATCAAACTGCAAGTAGATAAATAGGTACCGCTACAGCGGCAAGGTAAACACGTTTCCGTGAGCTGCTCTGGTTCGCCAGAAGCAGCTTTGTCATGCTGGTCACATGACCTGGAAGCTGTACCCCGGCTCCCTCAGCCAATAACATGAGATGAGCGCCGCAACCCCAGGGTTGGTCATAACTGGACCTGATTTTCAGGGGTCCCTTTACCTTTTCCTTTACCATCTGGCTGGGTTTCTCCAGACACTCTGGACAGCTTGCAACATATACAGTGGTGCCTGGGTTTTCGAATGTCTCCGTTGACGAACATTTCAGTTTTCAAATGCTGTAAACACGGAAGTAAATGCTTCGGTTTTCGAACGTGCCTTGGAAGTTGTGCAGGAAATGTGGCTTCCATATTGAGTTTTCCGTACTGAGGCTTCTGTATTGAGTTTTCGGTTTTCGGACATTTAAAACAAATGTTAAAAACAGATCCTATACAAGCAACACACCAGTAAATCAATAGAAACCAACAACAACAACAACAACAACAACAACAACAACAACAACAACAACAACCAGTTTACAGTTATACCCAAATTAAAGTAACCGCCAACCCCAACTAAGCATTTAACCAACACCAACATGACAAAAAGGAAACAGAGGAACCCAAATTAGAACCGTTTAAGAAAATTTAAAACATTTGTAACACAATTGTAACTTAAAAGCAGAAGAAGAGCCTGCTGGATCAAGCCATTGTCCCATCTAATCCAGCATATTTACTATATTTAATAGAACCCAGCTACTGAACCACTGCTTCTTTATGACTGCAGTTTATGAATTCATTGCTTGATATGTGCAATTCAACCTGTCTCCAACTACCACAATATACAATTATATCTAGAAGTCCTAGGAGAAGTGCTGATTAATTAAGAGCCTAAACCAGCATATTGCTGAGAGTTATTTCCAATGTCCTATGAATCCTTAATGCCCAATTCAAAAATCAATGAAGATTTCCACCACATACTCTTCATAGGTGGAGCTCAGCGTGACAAAACATATTTCCAATACAGCTGCCTACCAAGCCACACAGCCAGGTAGACAATCCAAAAGCAATTAACGTACTAATTTCAAGCCACTTCTGGACATTTTATTTTGTGGAGGAGCAGTTGGCAATTTGGAGAACATGGAACGAGACATTTTTAAATCTACCTCCTTTGAGATGGCTTTAATTAAGTGACGCCAACACTGTGCACAGATTTCTACATATTGCACACCCACAAATGCTGGTACTACTGTACATTCTGGAAAGCAAATGGGTGAATTGATAGGAATACAAGCTGAATGCAAAAACTGAACCACACTGGCTATTTACAGTTTGACAATGCTGTTAATGAGGTGGAAAATTTGCTGCCAGAATTGTGGGGCTGAGGGAAAATTGGCAGGTTCTGTGATTGGGCACAGAGACAACCAACTGGCTCTGCTATGTTTTTTAGCTTGTAGATATTGAGTACATTTCTTCTCTAGGTCAACTTGTGCACCAAAGTATGTTGAAATAGAGTATGTTGCTATCATCATTGCTAAGGTCCTAGCATGAACATCTGTACAGTCTTTATAACTCAGTCATTGGGATTGACCTGTACATGAAGCTGTCTGATTCTGAATGCATCTGGATCTAGGATGCATACTCTGACTGGCAGCAGCTCTTCATTGCCTCAGATGGTTGACTCTCTCAGCCTTGTTACGCACTGAAGGAGCCAAGAAATGAACCTTCAATTTTCTTCATGCAAAACCTGGCATCTACCACTCTGCCACAGACCTTCCTAAAGATGACAGGATTAGAACAAAAAACCCTCTCTGGGACAAACCACCCTACTTTTAATCACAAAACCACATTTTCTTTGCTTCAATGTACGTATTAAGCGAGGGGAAAATAGAAAAGTGAGCTTAGAATGGGATTCCTGCTGCCCTTAAAATCGGACAGAGATAAGTGCCATACAGTGAAATCCTGGACACGAGTACTGTACTCAGAAATAAATCTCAATGAGTTCAATTGGGCTTACTCTGAAGTATATGATTGCAGGCTCAAAGGCTGAATCTGAGGCACCACTTCTCAGCTGCAAACCCTCCTTCCGAGAAAATTATGATGAATTGAGCAGATAGAAAAGTAGGAAAGGGTTCTGAACACCCCAGTAATTCAGTAATTAAAACTGAATACAATCTAACTTTCCCCCCAATCTTTCTCCTTTTCCCCCCTGAGCTTCACTTTTCAGTTCAGATTCCCCCCCCTTCTCAGCCACAAAACTGTTATTATCACCTCTCCATGCTAATCCTTTCTCTAGCTGACTAAGATTATCACTTCTTTCTTCAAGGTTTGGCTTTTCACCCTTGGATTCTCTAATTGGCTTTCCAGCCCTCTGATCCTGCATTATTTCTTCTCCATAAAACCTCACCCTGTTAATGAATATCTTGGCTGTACATCTCCCTTTTCAATAAAAGCTTCGTTTTGCCAGGCTATTTCCACTTTTGTAGAAGTTCTCAGATTTCACTTTGGTGAGTAATACCTTGAATTTATAGCTCACAAAGTAATTTTAAAATTCTATCCTCCCCCCCCCCCGGCCCCGAAATATAGATGAACATAGTGGCTAGATCACAGTTGGCTTACAATGTCAACTTTTCATCCGGACCTCAGGATGCCCATGGCATCAGTCAATTCCACTATTTACAAGAGGCCATGACATTTCTGATTGGAAGCAACCCAGCTGAACAGAGTTACAAAAATCAAATGAAATTACATGATTTGTCAGGGAAGGATCCGGTTGTGGCAGAGCAAATGCACATTTCTGCTTCCAGTCTTTGGCGTTTCCAATTAAATGATCTCTGGTAGGAAGGCTAGAACTCATCTATGCTGTCAGTCAGTGCAGCTAGCAATGGACTAGATGAACCAATGTTCCAACTCATGATCATACAGAGCTGCACTCAGGCATTTACCCTATGCATAGGTCAGAAGAAAACAGTTGGGCAGAGCTGAGTGGGGAACAGCTAGGAAAAGAAGAACAGGGAGAAAGAAAATTAACAGACTCCCTTTCGCTGGAAAGTGTCTAAGCGCTCAGTCCAAGTGACGGGGGTGGCTCAGGGGAAAGTGGGTGGAAACCTTAATCGGGAGCACCTTTCCCCCGAGAATTGATTCTTTGTTCTTTTGCTGTGAATAATAAATTCTCTTTAACTGGTAAGAGACTATTCTCACTTTGTTCTGCTTATCCACGGCCAAAGGAAGTGAGGAAGGCACTTTCCCGAAGCCTGACACTATGTCACTTTCCCATTGATCACCTCTTCAGGTCACCTTCCATATCTTGGAGGAGCAATGTCTACAGCAGGCAGTCTGCTCATGGAGGACCCCCCCCCCACAATTCTGAAGCCCAACAATCTATACGATGGAGGAAATGTACACAAGTGGAACAACCTACCTGCAGAAGATGTTATCCCTCTGACACCCGACAGAGGTGATTGAGCCAAATGACAGGAATGTGATGGACGGGTCAAGTTCATATAGCACTCTCACCTTCATACAACTCTAACCATGTGAAAGGTGACCATCTGAACAGACTCAGAACCTGATTATTTGTGAACTGCTTGCTGAGTTACATTTGCATACTAAGGTCCCGTGACCCGGATAAATAAAACACATGAACAAGCAGATTTTGGTTTGTGGGTTCAAATAGGCCACAACGTTATTGGTTACAGATGGGAGCAGTTTGAGAAGGCTATATCTCAACTCCCACCCATCTGCTGGGAATCCAACTAAGGGTAAACCACCAATAGGGGGAGCCCTAAGATCCTTACATCAAATAGGGGCACCCTGAGGGGTCCCCATTGGGGTCGTGGCATGGGCCTAGCCCAAGCCCGGGCAGCAGACAGGATCCACATACCCAGATCCCTTTAACAGGTTCCCTTTAATGAGGAGGGGCAGGTGGAGGCTACAAACTCCCCTCCAGCCAAACAAAGGCTTACCCAATGCCTAACCTCACAAAATTGTGGTGATTGCTACGAGGTAGGTAAAAACCAAATGGCAGAACCAATTTGCCAAGTGGGAAACATTCCTGCCCAGTTCCAACAATATGGCGACCAACAATTAGTCCATAGCAAGGTTGTAACGCATCAAAGCAGAAAAAAGGGCAAGGAGGGTGGGAGGTCTGGCGAACAGTGCGAGAGGATGGTCTCCCTGCTGCACTGGAGTTTAAATTCCCTACAGACACACCCCCACCGGCACCGATTGGTTGGTGAGGGCCCCGCCCAGCGCTGACAGCGTGGGGAGGCAACAGCGGAAAGCACGCCAGTCTCCAACCCTCTGCTGGGTTACACAGGGCCTGGGGCCCAGCCACAATACCACCCACCAAATAATGTAAGCGGACTTAACACATCAGTAGAGACAGAACTTAGCTTCCAGATTATAGGCCATTGGTTTCCCTCACACTTGTTTTTGTGGACACGAACACCCACTTGACATACACAAACCATAAAAATGTATGAAAAGGACATGGTGGATTTTATTTGCTACTCACCTTTTCATAGGTTCAGCATCACCACCTTTGGTTTGCTGCATAACCATTACAATGGAGGAATGAGAAAGACAAGGACAATAGGCAGAAAGAGGCAGAGTACTTGACGGCTGCCTTGAGTTGCCATGCAAATGCTTCTGCCTCTTTAATGGGGCATGCAAACATTTGCATGACAGGACTAGGAAGTGGAGCACAAACAGTGAAAGATCACAGAATATGGTCTTGTGGGCTACATTACCTCTTTGTGTAATTTCCTGTAGTAGATCCTGTGAAAACCGCCAAAGTATCAGCTTACTTTATTTCTTCTCAAGCTAACACCTGTTTTGGCACCACATTCAAGATTCTTATATTAAACTGTGTTCCACAACTGCCTATTACAAGTTGCCAATGAAATTTTGCAGACTTTACAGGTTCTTCATCAGGTGGAAAATCTGAGTAATTTCAGGGGAGACGAGAAGAGTTTTGATAAGGCTTTATTTTTATGGCTAGTCATAGATCTGCAAAAAGGGGGATTTAAAACACACACACACACACAGCAAAAAAACAAACAAAAAACCCAAACATCCCCAAACTTGTGGTCCAAAATGCGCAACTCTGTTACTATAGTTCACAAATCCTTCTAATATTTCTTCACGAAATCAATTGACGTTATGTTAACATTCACCATTAAATTAATTCTTCAGTCCTTCAAGGATGGTAAACAATTACATATTGATCTCTGGATGTCTTGTGTTTTCATGACTTATACATTTGAAGGATGCCCCTGGTATTAAGCGAAATAAGTTAGAGGCATTTCTTAATGTCAAGCTGCCTTCCTCAATCTAAGCTATTTAAATGGCTTTTGTTCATTTTGTAAAATCAATGAGCACTTACTTTCCCAGTCATGTTGCACCATTGAAATGAAGGAGAAGTTGCCTTTGTATTGTTGGTTGTTGTTGTTGTTTAGTCGTTTAGTCGTGTCCGAGGCCTGCTTTTCAGACATATTTCCTTCCATTATACAAAGCCATATATTGAAAATGTTGACTGTAATGTCAGTGTACACAAGGCTCAGATGAAGGTATAAAGGTAAAGGGTAAAGGTCCAGTCGTGACCGACTCTGGGGTTGCGCGCTCATCTCACATTATTGGCCGAGGGAGCCGGCGTATAGCTTCCAGGTCATGTGGCCAGTATGACAAAGCCACTTCTGGCAAACCAGAGCAGCACATGGAAACGCCGTTTACCTTCCCACTGTAGCGGTTCCTATTTATCTACTTGCATTTTGACGTGCTTTCGAACTGCTAGGTTGGCAGGAGCTGGGACCAAGCAACAGGAGCTCACCCTGTCACAGGGATTCGAACCACCGACCTTCTGATCAGCAAGCCCTAGGCTCAGTGGTTTAACCACAGCGCCACCTGGGTCCCAAAAAGAAAGGAAGGAAATCAGTAGTAAATGCAACTTTGATGCCAAATGCAATTAACATGGAAGGGGCAGTTTGCATTTCCAGCATCCAGAAGTCCTGTTTTCAGCATCCTGTTACCTGACTGTGGGCTGGTGCAGCAAACACCCACACCCACACACATCCTAGAAGTGTAGGAATTTAAGTATTGAGTCAAAAGATATAATAGATATGGTAAAATAAAAGGAGAATTCCCTGGATGCCTAGATCCAGTTTCGGGGGAAAGTACTCTTTGGTCAAGGAATCCCAACAGAGATTCAAAATTTCAAAATATGCAATTTTAAAAGTCTTCCAAAGTTCCCCAGTCCCCTATAAATTGCTACCTGTTTGGAAAGTTAAAATTGTTCACTTACACAACCTCTTCAGAGGTCAGATTCATGTCTTTTTAGATCCATGTCCCTTTCCATACAGCAAGAAAAGATAGGCACTATAACTTAGGTTCCAAAACACATTTCTGGATTATTTGCATGGAAACACAAATATGGCTTGCTTAAACCATATGGATCATCCAGCTTAGACCTCATCACTGGTAGAATTCACATGGCGGAAGGGAGAAGGCAATGTGTTTGGTAACCCTTCTTCCCAAGCAGAGGAGGAGTGATCTAGCTAAGCCTTGGCAGAACAGCTTGCTCTATGGTCTTAACTCCTCCATGAATGAATTAGAGCAAAGCATGGACGCGGGTGGCACTGTGAGTTAAACCACTGAGCCTAGGGCTTGCCGATCAGAAGGTTGGCGGTTTGAATCCCCGTGATGGGGTGAGCTCCCGTTGCTCGGTCCCAGCTCCTGCCAACCTAGCAGTTTGAAAGCACGTCAAAGTGCAAGTAGATAAATAGGTACAGCTACAGTGGGAAGGTAAATGACATTTCCGTGCGCTACTCTGGTTTGCCAGAAGAGGCTTTGTCATGCTGGCCACATGACCTGGAAGCTGTATGCCGGCTCCCTCGGCCAATAATGCAAGATGTGCGCGCAACTCCAGAGTCAGTCACGACTGGACCTAATGGTCAGGGGTCCCCTTTACCTTTATCTATGTTGGTTATATGAGGCTGATTGATCCCACAAGGAATGCACAGGTGGAGAACCTGATGTGGGATGTAATCCATTGGAGCAGTCAAATACAACATTCCTTGTTTCCCTAGAGTGGGCACAGGCAGGGGGATGTTACTCCAGTCAGTACAGCTTCCTGTTCCACTGTTCTGGAGTGTCCTCCCCTTGCATGTGACTAGGTGTGACCCTGGCTGACTCCATAAAAGAGCCAAGTCACGCAGCCATCTTTCTCTCTTGATGGCATGCTGCTCTCCTGCAGCCATTTTCTTCTCTTGGCGCTGTTATCTTAATGTATTTTGCTGTCTGCTGGCTCCCAGCCAGCAGCACATGGGCTCAATCCCCATAAGGGATGAATTTACACTATGTTCTGTAACTACAAGCTAAAGTCTGCCTTCAGGGGTCATACTGTGAACTGAATGTGTGTAAACTTCTCGTTACTTTTAAGGGAGGACTCTTGTGTCTTTATTCTTTTAAGAGGGATCAAAGGGGACACCAGGAATAATCCAGTCTTATCAAGCCAGACTGGATTGCTCAACTAAAGAGATTCAAATGAATCTGCAAACTAGCTTGCTGATGTATTGAGGGGAATCTGCTCTGCTACATGACTCACTAGTGTGAGTGAAGGAAGGATAATAATCCATCTATCCTCTCCTACTATCCTTAACATTCCCACACCTGAGTCCCTCTAGGTGTTGTTGGGCTCCAACATCCTTGATCATTTCCCTAACTAGCTGGAACTGATCGAAGTTGGCATTCAACACCAATATAGAGGGCCATATCTGCCTCATCCCTGTAGCAGTGGATGCATGTTGCAGACTCCAGCTCCCATGTTGTCTGGGATTTGGTAGCAGTCAGCTACCATGATGCTGATGGGTAGGGTTAAGTCACCACAATGCACAAGTGAAAGTCAAAGCTCATGTCCTAAATTGGTGAGCAGCACAGAAAACCCCCCCACACACATATTAATAAAAACATGAAATGACGAATTATATCTTGTTTTCACTCTTTCTAAAGCAGTGCCGATATATTTGTCTTTCTCCCTTAATATTTTCCAAAAATTGTTCCTGACATGACAAGAATTGAGAATCTGCCAAGCTTGATTTATTGGTATATAATTAGAAGGGTAAGACACATTATTCAACTCCCCAAACAAAATTCAAATATCTAATTCAAAGAACCATCACCTGAGCAGCTAGAAGCTCTGTCTGCATAATGAAATCCCTCACTGCCTTTTAAATATCCAGGAAACGTAATGAGGGCATCTTAGAATTAATAAGAAAGCCATTTCACTATTAGTTGTAATATCTACTGTGATGCCTTTAGCAAAACAGTTCTTTGCAAAACAGGACACATTTTAAAAACAAAAACAACAAAAAAACCTGAAACATGAGAGCAAACACTAATTTTGGCATTAGCTGGAAGGAAATCAAAATAAGACGGGTTTCAAAAGAAATTGCATCAAGCAGTGTTAAACTGCATTCCAAGCTCTTCTCTATTATGCATGGGAGGCGGGGCTGGATGAGGCACACATGTCCCTCAGACCGGACCAAAACAGGTCCACCACTCTCCACCTGTAGAGGGATGCCAACACCACACGTCCTGTGAATAACTCTCTATTTCAGCACAATTCTTACTGGCAGTACCCCACAGAATTTTCCCAAATGGGGTGTTCCATAGGCAGGGGAGGTGTTGAACCAACCAGAGACCCACCAGATCCCAAGCTGGCACCACTGCCATTACTTGATGGCACAACACTCAATCCAGGCCTACTTGCTACACCAACTCCAGGCAGAGTTTTCCTTGTCCCCACAGGTTTCTGCCCCATCTGGCTTGAGCATCAGGTCTACACTGCTCCAGTAAGCCCCACTGCTAACTAACCAGAGTGAGGATTCCTGTGTCCAGTAAGAACTCTGTCCCATAGTATTGCTGGAAAATATGTTGAGTGGCAGTATTAGATAAGAAACAATATGAAAATAGGTATGGACAAAGTTAGTGGCTGAAGGATTGAAAGGACTCATTTTACGTCCAATCCTGACGTAACTCACAATAACTTATTGTGAGTTCCAACAGATGCAAACCTTGTCCTAACATAGAAGGGACCCTAAACAACAAAAGACGGTGAAATGTTATCCAAGGAAGAATAAGAATATTGACGTGACAAAATATCAAAAATAAACGTTGACGCTATTGGGGTGACAGATGATAAAACTGCATTCATAATTCATTAGAAAGGTTCTTGAAAGCAGTAAATCAAAGAAACATTTGAATATTTAAAATCCACTCATATAGACGTCACTGCATAATCCAGGAGGAAGGGAAATCCTGTTTTCTGTCATAGGTGTATTTATATCATTCCTTAGATGACTTGGTGCACCATCCAACTTAATACTCATCATTGACAGGCATGAGCAATGCTAAGCTGGAACGTGTCCAGAGGAGGGCAACCAAAATGGTCAAAGGCCTGGAAATGATGCCTTATGAGGAACGGCTTAGGGAGCTGGGTATGTTTAGCCTGGAGAAGAGAAGGTTAAGGGGTGATATGATAGCCATGTTCAAATATATTAAAGGATGCGATATAGAGGAGGGAGAAAGGTTGTTTTCTGCTGCTCCAGGGAAGTGGACACGGAGCAATGGATTGAAACTACAAGAAAGAAGATTCCACCTAAACATTGGGAAGAACTTCCTGACAGTAAGAGCTGTTCGGCAGTGGAACTTGCTGCCAAGAAGTGTGGTGGAGTCTCCTTCTTTGGAGGTCTTTAAGCGGAGGCTTGACAGCCATATGTCAGGAATGCTTTGGTGGTGTTTCCTGCTTGGCAGGGGGTTGGACTGGATGGCCCTTGTGGTCTCTTCCAACTCTATGATTCTATGAACTCAAAACCTGAGCCGAATTTATGCGTAAAAGAGAAGTGGGATCATCTTAATAGATGGTCCAGGTTGCAGGCAAGCCCTCAACCCGGTTCCCCCACCCTGGCATGGGTGGAGCCATTGCCCTCATGCCAGGATGGCACCATGATTACCCAGGGCTAATTGCCCAAACAATTTGAGTGGGGTGATCATGGAGGGGAGGAGTATAAAGGCACGAAGTGTGCTGAGTGGGGGAGGGGAGGTCAGCCATCGCCTGCCCCTCCATTGTCCAACGGTATTCCGTTAAAGGAATCTGGGGTCTGGATCCTGTCCGAAGTCTGCTTGAGGGGCTAGGGCCACGCCAGGCCTCTGGGAACACCGGGGGGAGATGCAGGTTTTCTTTGGAATATTGATAGATATGGGGCTAAGCTTACTTTATTGTTGCACGTTAACTGGTGATGATATTTCTCCAGCACTCTGCAGCTGTTTCCTCATCTGGAGAGGTGTTAGCTCACAAAGTCTTCCCCCGAGCTTTAAGTGAAGCACAGAAAGCCTCGGCCCAGTATATCTGAAGGAGCATCTTCACCCCCATCATTCAGCCCAGACACTGAGGTCCAGCTCCGAGGGTCTTCTGGTGGTTCCTTCACTGCGAGAAGTGAAGCTACAGGGAACCAGGCAGAGGGTCTTCTTGGTAGTGGTGCCTGTCCTGTGGAACACCTTCCCATCACATGTCAAGGAAATAAAAACAACTACCTGACTTTTAGAAGACATCTGAAAGCAGCCCTGTTTAGGAAAGTTTTTAATGTTTGATGTTTTATTGTGTTTTAAATATTCTGCTGGGAGCAGCCCAGAGTGGCTGAGGAAACACAGCCAGATGGGTGGGGTATAAATAAGTTGTTGTTGTTGTTGTTGTTAATTTGTGCCCGACCTAGCAGACCCACTGATTTTGTTTAAGGGAACCATTTTCTTTTACCTGAAACAAAGAAAAGAAAAGAATCACACCAAATGACATAAAAAGCACTCTAGATCCTCTAGGTTTTCCATTGCTGGGTTATTGAAATCCTAGCTGCAGCTAACAGTTTTCTTTAAAAAAAAAAAAGTACCTTGCTCATTAAAAAAGAAGAAGAAGATAAAAAGCTGTCAGGGGAACAGTAGAACCCCCCTCCACCTTCTTGCACTTACAGACAGGGGTATAGCATGGTTTGCTGGTGCCCGGGGAGGGGTAAGTGTTGCGGCCAACTCCCTTTCCCCAGTGGACTGGGCAGCAGTCAGTCCCTTTGCCGGCCAGTGTCCTTGCAAACTTGGTGGGTGGTGGCAGTGTCCTCCCCCTCCCTCTTGGCCTGCCCAGGGGTGGGGCAAACCTTCACCAGCCACAATGACCCTGGTTTTTTTGAATTTTATTGACATGGATGCTATACTTACGTTGTATTTTATGCTGTTTTTAAGCTGTTTTTTAAGTCGCTTTTAATTAATGTTTCATATTTGCTGTTAGCCGCCCTGAGCCCGGTTTTCAAATCGGGAAGGACAGGGAATAAATAAATAATTTTTTATCATCATCATCTTCCCAGCTGCAAAAATCATTGCTCAAATTGTGCCCCACTATGTGAATGTTTGAGCGTGTGACATGATTTTAAAGCTGCATAGGGGGGGTATATTCTGACTGCTCCAGAGAAGCAGACACAGAGCAATGGATTCAAACTACAAGAAAGAAGATTCCACCTAAACATTAGGAAGAACTTCCTGACAGTAAGAGCTGTTCGGCAGTGGAATTTGCTACCAAGGAGTGTGGTGGAGTCTCCTTCTTTGGAGGTCTTTAAGGAGGCATATGTCAAGAATGCTTTGATGGTGTTTCCTGCTTGGCAGGGGGTTTGACTGGATGGCCCTTGTGGTCTCTTCCAACTCTATGATTCTATGATTCTATGACTCAACAATTACATTCAATCTGTACAATGCTCTACAAATTTGGAGCCAATAGCAAAGCGATCTGCCCTGTGACCTATTTATTTACAATGTTTTTAGTGCTCTCTTACTATGAGATTTCTCATATCAAATCTTCCATTTTCCCACTTCCAAGTGCGTTTGGATATATTCAATAAACAGCACAAGGAAATAAGTATTAAATGTAATCTTAAAACCACAGGCAGATATTTTATTATATAAAAAAGCAGCAGAGAATTTTATCAAATCTTCCACACAAATCTTTAGTAATGAAAAAACCAAACAATAAAGTACAGGGGACATAAAAAAGTAATATCTGTGTATGAACATAGCAAGGAGATAAAACAACATTGGAAATTTACAATATAAACCAGCTGAATGCTGCTTAGCTCTACAAACCCACAACTTATTTCCTATAGGCTTTTGTTTTATTTCCTATCCCACCAGTGAGTTACGATGTACAGTATTAGAAGCTCAGTCTTTTGAGGTTTTTAAAATACATATATATATAAACAGATCCCACTTCAAGCCGGGAGGTGTATTGCACCTAGAAAGAGGATTCTGAGGGTTCTTCGTCTTAATTCTATATTGATTAAGGACAAAATGGCCCCATTATAGATCCCCTTTCCCATGATGGACTGCTCTGCTAGATACCATGTTCTTGTCTTGCACACATGTTCTTAAAGAGACAGGATATATGAGAGAGAGAGAGAGAGAGGGAGAGGGAGAGGGAGGAAGGGGGGAGGGAGGGAGGAAAATGAGACACACATAAAGAGACAGAGGGTGGATCTACAGACAGGGGAGGACGCTATTAATAAGTCATAAATTAAATTGTTATAACAAAAGAAAAAAACTCTACGTAAAATTGCATAATTCCCCCCACCCTCTACAGCAGCATCTGGTGTTGCATGTTTAAATGTTGTTTTTTGACTAATGTAGCTGAGTCCAGACTCAGAAATATTTAAATTTCTGTCCTGTCCTTCTTGCCTACGTATAAAATATTACACCCTTCTACTCTTTTCTGAAATTAGTTTTTTATTTTTGACGGGTGAGGATCTCTTTTGTTTGTATCTACTTGGCCTCTTCGGGAGATGCCGAGGATTAAATTTACCCATTCAGATGTTACTCCAGGCACTTTGGCTACCATCCTTCTGGTCCTGGCTGATCATTTCGTTTTGGCCCATCATTTTGGGGCTTTATTGTTCTGGCTCTGTGCCTGGTAATAGATTCCCATCTGCCAAAAGAAATAGTTGTTGCTTTTTCTTGTCTTCTTTTATTTACAAATGGCTTAGGGAAAAGTGCATTTTCCCCTCTTAATGAATCTTGCTGCAACAAAGTTTGAGACCTCTCTGCTTAAAGTCAATTTCTCTTGGATCCGTTTCTGGCGATTGTTTCCGAGTTTCTGTGCAATACGATTATTTTCACTACTCCTAGATGCATGGATCCCCTTTAGCTCTCATTGTTTCTACCCAAGATCTCATTATCTCCTGGTTTCCAACCGCCTGGATTCAAAACATGCTTTTCATTGCTACATGTATTCAACGCATAAAAACTGAACCTTATTTCCCCCCCCCTCTGGGACTGATTTCAAGAGAGATGAAATTTAAATGTTTTGAAATATGTAATAAATTATCACATGCACAAAGGGAACGTTGGGCATGAGTAGAGAAATGTAAAGCACACAAGAAGGCAAAATATTATTTATTATTAGGGAGTGCATGTTTGAAACCATCCATTATCAATTTGGAGCCGCTACTAATTGCTGCCACTGTGTGGAAATCTTAAAATGCTTGGCCGGATGTCATTAAAATAGCCAGAGGGCCAGTTGGCAGCTCATTTGCAAGCGGCTGGAATCACACAAGACTACCACCAAGTTTGCTCTTTGGCAGCACTGCTGCAGAGATGCTTCTCTGCATGAGCTTCCAGGTAAAAGTCACATGTGATTATCCCAGTGACATTACAATGAAGTGCATGACCATGACTGCTTAAAACTGGGACCACGTTGACCAAAGAAATCAAATGGTACCTCTGAGAGAGAACAGCTAAGCCACAAACCTAGAGGCAGATCCATGAGGTTCTAAGGCATTCACTTCCACTTATGAATCTGCCTTGTGTCGAATGAAAGAAGAAGAGGAGGAGGAGGAGGAGGAGGAGGAGGAGGAGGAGGAGGAGTTTGGACTTGATATCCCGCCTTTCACTCCCCTTAAGGAGTCTCAAAGTGGCTAACAATCTCCTTTCCCTTCTTCCCCCACAACAAACACTCTGTGAGGTGAGTGAGGCTGAGAGACTTCAGAGAAGTGTGACTACCCCAAGGTCACCCAGCAGCTGCATGTAGAGGAGCGGGAAAGCGAACCCAGCTCACCAGATTACGAGTCCACCACTCTTAACCACTGTACCACGCCGGCCAAATCAATGAAATGAAATTAGGCAGATGGTTGTCCAAAGCCACAGACGGAGGTCTTCCTTAGCATACCCTTTGCCTTGCCAAATGTAAGGTGGTTCTTTTAAAAAAGAGATTCAGAAGTAATACAAAACACCAGTGAGTGAGAAGATTAAAGATGTTATTCTAAGCAGCAAGCAATATATTCATACCAAGCAAAAACTTCAACCTGCCATTTGGAAGCCCTCAAGAAGCGGCAAAGTGGCTCCTCCAGGTAGCCTCAGTTTGCACGGCACCACGGGCGTCTGTCCGTGCACAAGCTTCTCTCAATTCTGCCCCAAACTATCTGATTTAGAGATAGCTAGCCTGTGTGGCCTGTCTGACTGGCTATGTGCAGATCCTTCATTACTGGCTACGGGCAGATTATTCATTAGCCACCCCCTCCCAGTGCCTCACCTTCTCAAAACAATGTCCAACATCAAAGAAGGTACACATCACTATCACTTCCTCCTTACTGATTAGGACATTATAGACTGTTCTAATGCCATCAAAGAACTTAAGAGACAAGGAGAGGGGAAAGGAACAGAGGCAGGAAGGGGGCAACCAAGTCAGATCACAAACTCCTCGAAATACAATTTATCTTCTGGATAGATTGCCCATACCCCCTTACAGATCCTTTCTGACAAAGATTCACGTACCAGAAACTCCCTGCACGCAAAGCGCACGCACAACTACTAAATCAGGGATGGCTTACCTGTAGCTCTCTAGGTATTGCTGGCCTATCAATCCCATCACCCCTGACCACTGGGCATGCTGGCAGGTAGGCAAGTCAGATATTTTTGAGCTTTTAGTATGCCTTGCAACTGCTTTGAGTGAGCTGCACATGTAGATAGCCTTCAATCTATTTTGCATTGCTTTCTCAGTGATACTTTGCATTGTATCCAATTTTGCTATATAATGTTCACTGCTGTGTCTTTCATAACACCGGGGGGGGGGGGCACGTTTTTATTAATTGGTCCATGAGTTATCTACTTTTCTTTCCTCCCATTTATTTTTTCAGCACTGAACCAGATGGGGAAAATTCTCGTTCAGTATATGGTCTCTATACTTTTATAAGCACCTTTAGGAGGCATGGGAATAGGACTTTCATTCTGCACAGTTACATTGTGAGTCTCTGACTCACACACATTAAATAAATGTGACTCTTACAAAAAAAATGTCCCTGGTGAAGCAAATCATGATGCATGCCCGAATCGAGTTTTCTCCCTACTTAAGGTGAACATACAGCAGAAGGAAGCCTTATTATGCATAAACAGACACTGAGCTGTCAAAGGATGAGGAACCTCAAGTGCCAGACTAATATTTTCAGATGCTTGGGGAATCGGGCAGAGACTTCAGACATATTCTAAGGCTGTGATAAATAATTTTCTCTATCAATCGCTCTTCAGGTGCCTTCCTATTCTCCTTTGTAAATTACTATTTTATCCGGCAGGAAATGATGCCTTGAGATTTCTCTCTCTCCATTTTCAGCTGGGAGAAGAAAGACTCTTTGGAGAAGCCATGTGATCAGCAGGGGGGTGCAACTAACAGCTGCAGCAATGCCGTTGGGATACTGGCAAAAACAAGCTACTTCTTCCGAAAGCTGATTGGCAGTTTTGTTCTAAATCCCAGCAGTTCAGGCATATTTGCCCAATCACTTTGATGGCTTTATTTTCCCCTACTCCGAGAAGAGTGGGAAACCTCAGGCCTAGAAATAAATACCCCAGGATCACCGAGTAGGCAGTTATAGCATTGCACCAACCTAATCCTATATATATTGATGTGACGTAAGTGCCACCGTTCTTGATGGAGTTTACTCCGAGGAACATGGCACTGTGGTCTAAAGCACTGAGCCTCTTGGGCTTGTCAATCAGAAGGTTGGTGGTTTGAATCCCCATGGCAGGGTGAGCTCCCGTTGCTCTGTCCCAGCTCCTGCCAACCTAACAGTTCGAAAGCACACCAGTGCAAGTAGATAAATATGTATCACTGCGGTGGGAAGGTAAATGGCATTTACGTGCACTCTGGTTTCCATCGCGGTGTTCTGTTGCGCCAGAAGCAGTTTAGTCATGCTGGCCACATGACCTGCAAAGCTGTCTGTGGACAAAAACCAGCTCCCTCGGCCTGAAACCGAGATGAGTGTCGCACCCCATAGTCAAATTTGACTGGACTTAACCATCCAGGGGTCCCTTACCTTACCACTGGATTTACTTCTCCATAAGCATGCTTGAATTTGTTTAGCGAGTAAATATGTGCTACCCTCCAACATTCCTCAGATGAAAATAGAGGCATTTCTCATTTCCCTCAACTGACCCTCCTCAACCCCCTTTTTGTTCCCTGCACCACCAGCACTTCACTAATCCAGGAAGAGTGGCGGTACAAACTGGCAAAACAATCTAAAACTTTCTCCCTATAGTAAAAGTTAATACTGTATATCCCCACAATAAAAGTATTCATCACGTATTAAGGAGATTCATCTTGGCAGAGATAACAGTCTGTTAACTGTTTTTTGCTCCTGAAGGAGCATCTCCACCCCCATTGTTCTGCCCGGACCCTGAGGTCCAGTGCTGAGGGCCTTCTGGCGGTTCCCTCACGGTGAGAAGCAAAGGTACAGGGAACCAGGCAGAGGGCCTTCTTGGTAGTGGGGCCTGCCCTGTGGAACGCCCTCCCATCAGATGTCAAAGAGATAAATAACTACCTGACATTTAGAAGACATCTGAAGGGAGGCCTGTTCAGGGAAGTTTTTAATGTGTGATATTTTAATGTATTTTTATTTTTTGTTGGCAGCCGCCCAAGTGGCTGGGGAACAAATATATTATTATTATTATTATTATTATTATTATTATTATTATTTACCAAGACTTAAAGCAGGCTTCCTCAACCTCGGCCCTCCAGATGTGTTTGGCCTACATCTGCCATGATCCCTAGTTAGCAGGACCAGTGCTCATGGATGATGGGAATTGTAGTCTCATAACATCTGGAGGGCGAGGTTGAGGAAGCCTGACTTAATGCATATTCTCTTTGTGACATCACACATGACATCAGAATGGCATATTTGCATTCAACCTAGACTATCTCCATGGCAACAGCAGTGGCCAGTAAACTTCTGGGGCCAAGTAACCATCAGCCTGACTACCCAGTTGTTTCTATCTAGACTATTGGATGTTTGTTTGTTGCTCTCATAATCAAAGCCTGAAGAAGAGCTGTGTGTAATCTGAAAACCGGCTTTCGCTGTTAAAGAAAACTAATTGTCAGGGACTGGGCAGAGGAGGAATGGTGGAGACCTCTTCTCCTTCCTGACCCTTCCAGGGAGAAGGAAGAGGAAGACAGTATAGATTTACAACAGGGGTTTGAGGGAGGTAGCAGCTCAGGGGCAGGTGAGGGGGGAAAGTTGGGAAATAATGAGAGAGGAGGTGCAGGCAGAGCTGGAGCAGCAGCTGGCTGACACGTCATTAGAAAGCATTCCAGACCCTCCATCTCCCAGAACCCGACAAACCTTAAAGCAGGCATCCCCAAACTGCGGCCCTCCAGATGTTTCGGCCTACAACTCCCATGATCCCTAGCTAACAGGACCAGTGGTCAGGGATGATGGGAATTGTAGTCCAAAACATCTGGAGGGCCGAAGTTTGGGGATGCCTGCCTTAAAGGTAGGAGAGCAAGGAGCTCAAAGACAGAGGGCACTCAGTAGCACGAATAGAGGAGATGATGAGAATGATGAATGAGGAAGAGGGAGAGAAGGGGTGGTGGAGATTCACTCAGGACGCCATTATCCAAGAGGCTGGGTTCTTTAGCCTCTCTCTGTAAAGTTTGAAATAAAAAAAGACTGTAAGAAACTTCTCCTTGTCTTCATACTTTCCTGGGCAACCAGCCAGGAGCTGCTGGCAGCATCCTGACACACGCCAATAAATAAATTTGAGAAAGGGGCAAGATTAGATGCAGACATACAAAGCATTTTTTTTTAAAAAAAAGGCTCATTGCGCTCCACTCTGCTCCCCCTTTCTTCCCACCTCAGAGCAGGTGTGTCATGTGGGGCTGGACCTCAGTGGCGGCAGCCTCACCTCTTCCTTGTCTGCTCTTCAGCAGCCACTTCAAAATGCCCAAGGGAGGAGGTTAGCAGCAGCAACAGCAGCCATGGAGAGGCAATGGGATGCTCCCTCACTGCTGCTGCCACACGAGACAAACACCGGTTCATCTTCCTCCCTGGGCTTGGCAGAGGCACCGGTGGGAGAAATAGGGACACTTCGGGATCAAATCAGAAGCCGGGATGGCTTTTGTAATTCCAGGACTGTCCCTAGAAAATACTTGGAGGGTATGATATGTTTAGATTACACTGTAGGTATCGGAGCCTTGAATCATTATAGAATACCATTATCTTTGCCAACAGTGAGAAACTGAACAGCAATGCTGATAGAATCCAAATTTTTAGCATGTCAGTCCAAAATCTCAGCTGGTCAGCTGCAAAGGAAACAATGCTATATCACAGCTGCTCATCTTTTGTCGTTTCCTGCATCCCTCCTATCCCGGTTTTCAGTAACTGAATACATCATTTATTTGTGGTGATACCCACTCAAAACTGCAGGCTGAAAATCAGCAAAGAGAAGATAATCAAATAAATCGTACGTTGGCATTTCTAAGCCTCGGTCAGAGTTCAAATGCAACACTCATCCCCCAGCAGGTTTGAGCAAGTCGCCACCTCGAACTCAGCACCACACCTGTGAAATGGGAATAACACTTACTGTATTTTACATCATAGGTAGGGTGGGCACATGCCAAAGAGGGCAAGGCTCTTGGATCTTTAATGGCTGTGTAGAAGAGGGGAAATTCGCATGAGACACCTTCCGTGCCCTCTTTGAATTTGGCCATCCCCACCTCTGAGTTGTGCTAGCGCTAAGCTAAAGGTAAGTGCACAGGAGAACACTTTGCAGAATGGACAGCCTCCACTTTCAGAATGTACAGGAGAGATTTCCCAACTGTGTGTCATGACATGTTAGTGTGTTGGCTGCAGTGCGCAGGTGTGTTGCACGAACGCTCCCCGTGCTCCCCCGGAGCTGGAATGAAGTTAGTTTAACTTATGGTTTCCTAGTAAAACTGAATTATTGTGTGACAAAATGATGCATGTCTAAAAAGTGTGTCGCCAGCATGAAAAGTTTGGAAAGCTCTGCTTTCAATTCATTTCATTATGAAATGAAATGAAAGCATTTCATACCACAAATCAGAATCTGTAAACTCTCTGAACACACACCAGGGAGAGTCACAGCAGTTCAGAAACCAGACAAACCCAGCTATGAAGTCCATTAGAACTAAACCAACATTTCCCCCAAAAAGGGAGGAATTTTGCTGAATGCACATTTTCCACTATTTTTGTGGGGGCAGCCACCACCCTACCCCACCTGAAATGCCCCAAAATAATGCTCTGATTGGAACATGGGTAGAGCGAAATGGATGGCTATGCTGCCAATATCATTGCCATCACAACACCAAAAAGAGGCACTGAGAAAAAGCTTTTGAATGCCAGCTGAGCAATGAGCATCCTCGCTCCTAAGAAACTGCCAGAGAATTTCTCCTACTCCCAAAGAATATTGAACAAAGGGGTTATCATCAATTTCACTGCCTGTAAACAGGGTGACAATTTTTGGGAGACTGGTTTGGTCTTTGGAAGCAAATGTGGAGATTCTACTTGATGCTACGGTTTTTCACATTTTTTAAAATCAACCTTATGTTCTGTTTGCCACAGTTCCACATTGGTTTGCATTATTTTACTTTTTTAGTGATTTGCTAGTATTTTAGTGTGCATTTCTCCAAATGTAAATTTCATCATCAGTTGTCCCAAAACATTTTTATATTTTTCCTTCAGTGATATACCCCCTTTCTCCTGATATATGCAGCTTCGTGTTTCTTTCTGTTGTTGGATATTTCAATTTGTGTATTATTTCAAGAACTAGTAGGCATTCTAATTCCCCCCCAAATGTATCTGAATCTGCCAAATAATTTTGGGAGATCCAAAATTACTTATCCAAAGTAAGCTCAAGAACAATTCTCTGAGTGGCTTTCCTTTGTTACATTGATGGGTAGAATTATAACAGGTTCATATAACAGGATCAACACTGAGATCCAGTGCCAAGGGCCTTCTGGTGGTTCCCTCGTTATGGGAAGTCAAGCTACAGGGAACCAGGCAGAGGGCCTTCTCAGTAGTGGCACCCGCCCTGTGGAATGCCCTCCCATTGGTTGTCAAAAGAGATAAACAACTACCAGACTTTTAGGAGACATCTGAAGGCAGCCCTGTTTAGGGAAGCTTTTAATGTTTAATAGATTATTGTATTTTAATGTCTGTTGGAAGCCGCCCAGAGTAGCTGGGGAAACCCAGTCTGATGGGCAGTGCATAAATAAATTATTGTTATTATTATTATTATTATTATTATTATTATTATTATTAGGGCTAAATGAGTGTGACAGTGTCAGGGACTAGGCAGAGGAAGTATGGTGGAGACCACTTCTCCAACCTGACCCTTCCAGGGAAGGGGAAGAGGAAGACAGTATAGATTTACAACAGGGTTTTGCAGAAGGTCACAGCTCAGGGGCAGATGAGGGGGAAAGTTTGGAAATCATGGGAGAGCCAGAGCAGCTGGCTGACATGTTGTCACTAGAGAGCATTCCAGACCCACCATCTCCCAGAACCTGGTGAGCTTTAAAAGTAAGAGAGCAAAGAACTCAAAGACTTCTTTGTGGAACAGGAATTTAATAATATGAAACTTTCCTATGCTGGACCACAAAGCTATCTTTCTAGCCCCCTCACTTGTAAAGCTTAGATCCTCACCATACTCATCCAGATCTTATTCCCGGTTCCTTATCTTCTCCTTCTGGGTTATTTTTTTTTTCACATACAGAGAAAAAGCTGCTATACAGTGGATAAAGGAAATGTGGTTATATGAATCAGTCCCAAAGTCACACATAAAGTTGGTTATTCGATAGGTACAGGGTTATGAATGTATATCTATTAGCCTCAACTTGATGGGGTACAAATTGGCAAATCAATCTAAAACTTCCCCCCAATATTAAAAGTTAATATAACCCCCAAATAAAACTATTCATCACCTATTATGGAGATCCATCTTGATAGAGCTGAGATGCAGTCTGACTGTTAACTGTTTCTGGCTTTACCAAGACTTAAAGCATGTCTTCTTTGTGACATCACACATGACATCAGAATGGCATGTTTGCATTTAACCTAGACTATCTCCATGCCAACAGCAATGGCCAGCAAACCTCAGCAACCAAGTAACCATCACCCTGACTACCCAGTTGTTTCTATCTAGACTAGAAGGATGTTTATTTTTTGCTCTCATAATCAAAGCCTGAAGAAAAGCTTCGTATAATCTGAAAACCGGCTTCCACTGTTAAAGAAAACTAATTGTCAGGAATGGCAACCCTTCCAGGGAGGAGGAAGAGGAAGACAGCATAGATTTACAACAGGGGTTTGAGCAGCTCAGAGGTAGATGAGTAGGAAAGTTAGGAAATCATGGGAGAGCCAGAACAACACCCAGCTGACACGTTGTCATTAGAAAGCATTCCAGACCCTCCATCTTCCAGAACCCGGCAGGCCTTAAAAGTAGGAGAGCAAAGAGCTCAAAGACAGAGGGCACCTAGCAGTACTCGCAGAGGAAATGATAATGACGACGAATGAGGAAATGGGAGAGAAGTTGGGGAGTGGAGATACATTCAGGACAATGCCATTATCCAAGAGGCTGGGTTCTATAGTGTCTCTCTGCAAAGATTAAAATAAAAAAGGACTGTGAGAAACTTTTCCTTGTCTTTATACTTTCCTGGGCAACTAGCCAGGAGCTGCTGACAGCATCCTGACAGATAGGTTCTCTCATTCTCCTATCATGATGTGTTAACGCTATCGATGCAAAATGAGCACTGGCGGCCAATAATTGGATGAACCACTTTTGTTTCCTCTGGCAGCAGTGGGTACATCTGCATCATTGACCCCAGGTGCAGCAAAACATGTTCCTCCTCTATTGGTCTCTACAGCCAGAACAGGTGGACGCTCAAAAGGCTTTGTGGTTTAGACGAAGCGCCACCTGCAAAGTTATGTGGAGCATTATCTGACCAAATGGGCTTACAAAGCTTATGCCACAACAAATCTGCTATCATTTTAGGGTGCTCTCGGGCTCTCCTGAAACCCATAATGCTTGTGAATGCCTTTGTCTTTTCCTGGCCAACCTGGTATATTCATTTGCCACAGCCAGTTTGCATTTTTCATGCCCACCTACTTGTCTCTAGCGCTGGATCTGCTTTAGGAATTTTGTACAGCAACTTGGCAGCTTTGTCGAAGCTCTATTCTTGCCTCTGCTTTCCACTTTCAAACAGAAGGAAGAACCAGTGCTTTAAGCACTCTCGCTTAATTTGTTCCTTGGAGAATGTTCTTAGAGGTAACGCTGTCTTTTATGGTGGCCTGTGCAATATCTTACACACAGCACGAGCTTGTTCAGAGTCCCCAGGACCTGTGATAACCCAAAAATAAGTCAAGACAGAACTGAATGATGCCATTCTAAATTTAAAGACATTGTAGAAATTCGAATCAGTTATGGAAAAAAAAGAAGAGACCTCAATGACAATGTCTGAAAGGAACAATTTATCTTCACCACTGTAGAAACTGCCTTTCACTCTATTGCCCTTTGCCCAAATAGTGTTATTGTGAAGATAGATTTTAGAGGCTCCTATTTATAAACTCATACCTTCCAACTTGGAGGAAAATTATGTAAGTACAGCATCTTGAATCCAGATCTGAAGGGTGTGCTATTTAGATCAGGGCCTATACCAAGGATGGTGAACCTATGACCCTCCATATTTTGGGTGGAATTCAACTGGTGGATATTTCAACTGGGTGGAATATTTTGGGTGGCATAGCAGGTACAGTGTTGGACTAGGAGCTGGGAGAGCAGGGTTCAAATACCCACTCAGCTATGAAGCTCACTATGTGACCTTGGGCCAGTCACCACCTCTCAGCCTACCCCACCTCACTGTCAGGGACTAGGCAGAGGAGGAATGGTGGAGACCACCTCACCTTCCAGAGAAGAAGAAGGCAGTTCAGAATTACAACAGGGTTAGGAGGGAGATCACAACTCAGAGACAGAGGAGGGGAAAAATGTGGGAAATAATGGGAGAGGAGAAGGAAGAAGTACCAGAGGGGGGGGGGGACAGCTGACAGACACAGTGTCTTTAGAAAGCATCCCAACCCCCACTCCCGGAACCTGGCAAGCATTGAAAGTAGGAGAGCAGAGAGCTCAGAGGCAAAGGGCACATCTCAGCACCTGTAGTGATTATGCATAATGGGAGAGAGGGAGGGGTGGAGGACTTGCTCAGAGCAACACCATTGCTCCAAGTGGCTGCACTTCTAAGCCTCTCTCTCTATTGAATAAAAAAGAGTAAAAAACATTGGTAAGAACTTTCCTGGTTTTATCCTTCTTGGCAACCTACCGTGGGGGTTGGATCCTCTGACGCCTGACATTCACAGAGTTGTTGTGAGGATAAAATGGGGAGGAAGAGAACCATGTACACTACCTCGAGATAATTGTAAGAAAAAGGAGGTGAAAGAAAGTGTTATGTACTGAGCTGAATCCTAGAACAATAGGATTCAGAATCAGCGGGAGCTACCCAATCCAACTCCAGGTGGAAGTGAATCCGCAACCTGATTGGTCTGCTGGAGCAGCCAGTCAGGCGGCTGGCAGAAGTGAATCTGCTACCTGATTGGCCTGTAGGAGCAGCCAATCAGGCTGCAGGCAGAAGTCAATCCATAATATAATTGGCCCACAGGTGTAGCCCTGAAGTAGCCAATCACGCAAGGCCCATTGTGTAAATAATGTATATAAGCAGATGGTTTGGGGAAAAGAGCCATTCGTCTTCTCTTCTCCTCCTTGATGACTATGAGCTGAATAAAGAGCATGAAATTCATTCTCGACTCCGAGTATATTTCAGAAAGAAAGAAAGAAAGAAAGAAAGTTTTTGCACAAGTGGAATGATCTCTGTTCATGCAATGGGGCTTTTCTGCTCTTTGAGGGGTAACCAACAGCAGGTTTAAGGGTACAAGTGAGGAGGAGCCATTGAAATGAAAGCCATTCTTCTTCCTTTCTCACCCTATTTACATATAGCACATGCAAACAGAGAAAGGAAGCAGGAGTGTGTGTGTGTGTGTGTGTGTGTGTGTGTGTGTGTGTGTGTGTGAATAAAGCTTTGCTCCTGTGTTCATCTCGTAACATAGGATTCTATTCTAATCTCCAAATGCAGGAACTGTTTAATTTTACATTTTCTTGCCACTGAATATTAGTTATGGGCACCCATGCCTCATAAATACGATAACTTAGATATCTGTGATTTCAACCATCTCGATCCAGAAATCATATGCCCTGCTGCATCTTCTGTGGTGCTGAGCAAACATTATCTCTCCCCCCTGCTTGTCAAAGAAGCCAAGCATTCTACAATAAACTAGCAAACAACCAAGGATGTTTTCACATGTATTGGTCATTATAAATGTCTCGTTTGCCATCTGGTGCTTGGGATTTCCCTGCCAGTTGTTCCAGTCTCCTGTGCCCTTTGGGGAGACCAGAAATTTGCCAAAGACTCACGTCACCAAGCAGATCTTACCCAACAAAGCCTGCGAAGCAGATGGAGCTCTGGTTCAAGTTTAAAGAGGACAGCTGGTGGGGGTGTTATCGTAAACAGCCAACAAGCCCTACCAGCAGTCGAAACACGATCTCTCCAAACTCAGTTATCAAGTTCTACTAATCCAAGGTTCTCTTCTCTTTAGGTTTAATCTGCGGCTCTGACTCACACAACTGTAGTTGGCAGCTGTTTCCTTCACCCTCACTTTTCCTCCTTAAAGCAGATTTACTTCCCTTTGCAGCTCTTTCAGGAAGTACGCTACTGAGTCTAGACAGGACAAGAGTCTTACAACGGCATGCTAAATACTTTGGGACACCAGGAACAATTGGTACACATCAGAAAACATCCCAAGCATGGTCCCCTAGCTTGCACCTCTCTCCAGTTTATGTTCATTTTGCCTTCAGATGTCGTCTATTTTTTAAAATAATATTTATTAAGTTTTAAATGTTACATTTCCAAATGAACATTTTACAAACTTTAAAATATCCAATGGCTTCCCTTCTTTTCTTTCCATGGTTCATTTTACATATCATACACCCCTGCATATTTTACTATAGCCATTCAAATCAGTTTTCCACTTTTACATCCATCAAAAATTATTTACTCTGTTGAATTTATCTTAGTGTTACCAGCATTTTCAGCTGTATACAATGATTTTCCATATATTCAATAAATGTTTTCCACTCTTCTTTAAATGTATTTCCTTCTTGCTCTCTTCTGCTATGTGTTAAATCTGCAAGTTGTGCATATTCTGTCAAATTAAGCTGCCAATCCTCTTTAGTTGGGACCTCGCTCACTTTCCATTTTGGGGCTAACAAAACACAGACCACAGTTGCTGCATACATAAATAACCTTTTCTGATACCTAGGAATTTCAGTCTGGGTTATTCCTAACAAAAAGGACTCTTTTTTTTTAAGGGGAGGGGGAGTAGTAGCAGTTTTAGACATTTTTTTCAATTCATTATAAATCATTTCCCAATACAGTGGTACCTTGATTCTCTAACTTAATCCATTCCGGGAGTCCGTTCAACTCCCGAAACACTTCCTGCACTCAATCGGAAGTCACGGAAGCCACACCAGACGTTTGGCTTCCCAAAAAAACCTTCGCAAACTGGAATTTGCGGATTTGCAGCATTCGGGAGCCGAATTGTTCGGGAGCCAAGTCATTTGAGTAGCAAGGTACCACTGTACACTTTTATATTTTTTTACACGTCCACCACATGTGAAAAAAAAGCTCCCTGCACTTCTCTCCAGTTTAGGCCAGATGGCTTTGTTCTCCCTCCACTGTGCAGACACTATGCCTCTGAATAGTAGTTGTGGGAATTACAAGTGGGGGAAGTAATGTTGTATTCATGTCCTGCCTCGGAGCTTCCCCATGGCATGTGCTTGGCCAACTGTGAGAATCAGATGATGGAGTAGATGGGCCCTTAGCCTGATACAGCAAGACACTTCTTATGTTTTTAGATACCAGGTCATCAATGCTTTCTCCAGTCATATTGCCACCTCCCATCTCTGCGAAATGTGACCAAGAACCTGGATGATGCTGGCAAACTCTGCCACCTCTACAGCCAAGTATGTTATCGCCCAATTTGGAAATCAGAACCGGATTGTTAACTTTGAAATAACAACCTTGTTGCTTGTGCCAAGGTGTTCAGGCTTGAGACACACACTTTCTTTGCAAGAGGATTTAAGGATGAGGACAAATAGCAAGACAAGGGTGAAAAAATAAATAAAACTTTATTTCCTACCCAGTTTTAGGCAACTACAGCATCCACTTCTTAATGGAATGTTACCCTCGGAAATGGGAAATTGGAGAGAAGAGTCATCTTTCCAAAGCAGACTAATTATAATCTATACATACCAGGGATGGGATGATATTCATACTAAGGATGCTGGCCTTGTAACAAGCAAAAAGAAAAAAGAAAAAAGAAAACAGGTGGTAAAACAAGTGGGACGGAGGGAGGAAGGAATGGGGGAAGGCATGGAAAAAAGCCAGAAAAAATGGGGTGTCCCCCCGTTTTTTCCCATAGCCCCTTTTTCTGGGGAAAAAAGGGGGGAAAGTGTGTGGAATATTCAAACTATAGCAAACTGGTTTCTTATATATATATATATATATTTTCTGGAAAAAAATGGGGAAAATTGGGGGGGGGACATGGTCTTTTCCTGATTTTTCTGGGGTTTTTTTCAGGGTCTTCCCATGTCTATTCAGGAAGAAGAAGAAGAAGAAGTGGAAAGGAATAACAGGCTGGGGGTTGTTGTAGAAAGGAAAGGAAAGACAGAAAAAGAGCAAATAGGTGAGAAAGTGCACACCATTAGAGCTTTTTCTCAGAATTTGTTTCCTATGTAAGGATTTAATCTCGATTCATGAGAACAAATTATAAAGAACTGCGGCCCAGAGACTGTGCAAGATACATTTCTTTTACCCCTTCATAAGCTCCAGAGAAAGGATTTGCACAAAGGGATTTGCATTAACCTCCAATTCCTGGCAGAATACACCCTGTTACTTGGGCACTGATCTCTGAGTAGATTGAGTACCTTGATGGCAAAAGTATATACCCATAAAAATTCAACACTCTTTATCACCAGTCTTAGAGCAAGACATTTAGCAACCTGAAGCAGAATACAAAGTGGCGGCACCCTGCCATCACAACAGGACCAGCACTTCTCAGCCTTGCCGTGCTGTTCAGACATCGATTGTTGCCTTCCTTTATCCCTTTAAATCCCATTAACTGAAGCATCCTGCTTTAAAAGCAGGGCTGACCCTGCTTTTCTCCTGCTACAAGGAGCCGAGATGGCTCTTTCTCGAGTGAATGGGAAGGGTATAGCTTCTCTATGCTAGCCGATCAGAAGAAGCTGGAAAGTGTCATACCCCAAGTTTTCCATTTCCAAATTCTCCCAGAGTAGACTGGCTCCACTTTTAAAACAGTAAGCATTTATTGTGCCGACGGATTCCTAACAGTTTAAAATGGAGAGCACCCATCAGCCCTGGCTATTCCTCCTGGGGCTGATGGGAGTCCAACAAAATCTTGAAGGCCACAGGTCCCCATTCTCGCTTTGAAAAGGCAGAGTAAAAACCCATAATTGAGTTTTTAAAGAAACTTCAAGAACCAGACATCATACCTGTCCAGGTTATATATGCTCATGGTTCGTTTTGGTTTGGGACAATCATTGCAATGCACACCATCATTATTTTACTTAATTTTTTTTTTGAACACTTGAAACTTTTTTTCCTTTTAAGGGTCCTGCTCCAGCTGAAGTTCAAGGGACTGTCAAATAATGGTTAGAGGGGAAGGGGGGGAGAGATACAAAAAGGTTCAGATTAAGTTTAAGATCCCTGGAGAAGGAGGTGTTTTGTGAACTCGTCCTCTGGTACCTGCAAGCTGCTTCTGGGTTCAACAAACTGAAGGTCAGCGTGCACACTTTTGAAATTAGTGTTATTATTTTTCATAAGACAAAGGGACTTCAAAAGCATGCCCCCGGAAGGAGACCTCAATAGAAAAGAACTGCAGAATGAACCCAGCGCGAAACGGCTATTGCAGTCATTTTTGAAGAGTGCAGAATTACAGTGACAAAAGCAGGAGAAAGTGCTAAAGCTGGCAGTGGATTTCAATTTTTAATTGCTTAATTGATGAATCAGTTAAACGCACAACAGTTAATTGACTCAACGGTCTATATTTAGAAAACTCTGCATGTGCGATGGTGCGGGAGGGAGGGGGTCATGCTTACATTCCACAACTTGTAAAAGATTTTCAATGTCTACCGCTGTGTATGCTTATCCCATTAGTGTAAATGAAGTGCTATTAATTACTGGTGGTGGTAAGAAGTTTGGAAATAAAATACATTCACTAAATTAATTAGTTTTGTTTGATTTCCTTGTCTCATATATCTACATAAATTCCAGGAGTTAAAATCAACACACTCGCAATTTGAATTAGATAAAAGCAAAATACGTGCGTATTACTGCGCTGGATCCAGGAATGCTCAAGGCAGGCCCCACAAATAACCCAGAGATGCATTTTAAATAAAAGGACACAGTCTACTCATGTAAAATCACACTGATTCCTGAACCGTCCATGGGCCAGATTGAGAAGGTGATTGGGCCGCATCCGGCCCCCAGGCCTTAGTTTGCCTACCCATGAACTAAACCATTCCTACCGCTGCACTTCCATCAGATGTAGTGCACTTGCTAAGAACACTACCCAGGGGAAAGATAACTGTTCCCGTCTTTGGACCCCCCTTGAGTGCATTGCATGCGTCACAATCACGGCTATGTTGCTTGCATCTAGCTTCCAGAAAGACCCAGGGTGTTGGTGATATTATCTTGTACCAATTGGCCTCTTTTGCAGGCAACATTGTCGCTGGTGTGGCAGCTTCCATCGCCAGCTTCAGCTTGCCCCCTGCACTCGTCCTGAAAAGGGTAGTACAGTGGTACCTTGGTTCTCAAACGCCTTGGTATTCAAACACCTAGGTTCCCAAACATCAAAAACCCGGAAGTGTGTGTTTGGGATTTTGAATCTTTTTGGGAAGCCAAACGTCCAATGCAGTTGTTGGCTATTCTTTCCGGGGCGCCTTCACCAATCAGAAGCCGCACCCTGGTTTTCGAACATTTTGGAAGTCAATCGGACTTCTGGAACGGATTAAGTTTGGCTCTTTTGTTTTTGCTATTTATTTGCGTTTTTTTGTTTTTGAGGTCTTTTCAGTTCATTTGTTTTTGTGACTGTGTGGAACCCAGTTCAGCTACTGATTGATTGAGTGAATGTGGAAATGGATAAAAGCCCCCCATCCAAATAATGACTATCATCAGCGCAGGCAAGAAAACAATTTAAATATAATTTTATCAACTACAATATTGTCTTATTTATTTTATAGTACCGTACATTGATTATTGCCTTCATTTAATGGGTCAATGGTCTCGTTAGATAGTAAAAATCAAGATAATTTGCTGTTTTAGGGGTTGTTTTTAAGAGTCTGGAATGGATTAATCCATTTTGCATTACTTTCTATGGGAAAGCCTGCCTTGGTTTTGGAACGCTTTGGTTTTGAAACGGACTTCCGGAACAGGTTAAGTTTGAGAACCAAGGTACCACTGTACAATTTATTTAGATCATGCTCGGAACTTCTGCTTTCCTCAGCCTATGCAACGTGACCTCATCTCAGTGCCTATCATTGATCCTGTTGCCTATGGACTACAGTGAAGCAAGACAACTGCTATGGGAGAAGCTGGGGCCTATCCCAGGCTGTGTGATAGGGGACTTTATATGCACACCTCCCTTCTTGCAGTCGGGTGTCAATGTGCAAATGGTAAGCCTATTTACTTGATAGCACTCCAATTTTTATAAGCTGTTTTATTTTCCCTCCAGATAGTTTGTTAAGAAGGAAGGATTTACGATTTAGCTGAGGCTGAAATTTTTCATTGTCCATCAGCCCGTAGATTGTTAATAGCTAGCTTTCAAATTACACCGGATAGGGACACATTTCCCCCCCTATGATGCGCATCATATATCTGGGCTTTGTGTTCGCACTTGATAAAGCCGTGGCCAAGAATGAATGTATTCATAAAATTGGCTATGCAAAATACACAACAGATATAAGATAGAGCTATCTTTCACACACCGATTATATATATATATATATATATATATATATATATATATATATATATATATATAATTTGGCCAAAAATATTTCATAAATTAATTCTATCGGCATGACTGATTGATCTCATGCTGATTTTTTAATATATCTATATTTCAGAACAGTAAATGGGAAACCAAAAATAGTATTTGCTCCCCCCCCCCCTGTGTCTTAACACATATTTGCACATCCTACTGGCAGAAGATAATGGATTATGATCACTTCAACTCCGTAGTTGATATTAAATGTGAGATTATCGAAGTAGTACTGCATTTTCTAATCTCTCGTGTGGAAATGTTATGCAAATTATTTGTAAATGAGCGAGCCTCAGGAGCAAGACCAGCTCCTACGGCAAAGGTATCCTCAGTAATTTATGTCTCAAAAGTTTAACTGGGTAGAAGTTCTTTCTACATGGTGCTGGAAATGGAAAGAGCACCATCTTGTGGCCATAGGGATGTATTTCCACGTCTTTGGTAGTTTCAAAAGAAGCACGACAAAAGGCACTATAAGGAACTGAATTGGAGTATAGAATATAATTGCAGCAGTTGATGCCACTACAGCTTCTTCCATGTTCATGGAATCTTCTCAGGACCTTCAGCAGTACTTCCGTGATCCCAAAGTTCTCTCTCTCTCTCTCTCTCTCACACACACACACACACACACAAACTGTTAAGTGTCAAATACTGAAAACATATATCAAAGTCAAAACTCAAATATTTAAATCAAATATCACTGGATGCCAGTATTCAGAGAATATCCAGTAAGCAGTTGGCAGAGGATCAAATTTTGCAAGCAGCATATATATTTTATGCATTTCGTTCTATTTTTTCCAGTTCTGCTACTGACATCTAACTACATTATTATGAAAGACAAATCACAGCCAAAAGTAATTTGAAATTGCAGTCATAGCTTACCAAATGATCAATCTAGATATTATTATTATTATTAAAAATAATTTCTAGCCAGGTTTCTGTGTAAACATGAAGTTAAAGGTACATGTCTGATTTTTAAAGGCAGGTAGTAGAATCACAGATGATAACATTTTGATGAAAAATTAATCAGTGCTTCACTTCAATAAATTATACAAAGTATACAACTTTGCACCTTTTTTACCCTGTGGCAGAATTTCAATTGACTTTGCTTTATTTGCTAATTCACAACTTGTAATTCATCATTGATACCACTTATTCACCGGGAAGATTCATGAAATGAATCAAATGTGAACAATGCTTCAGATATGTTTCCGCTAACTATTTTCTTTCAGAGAAACCCCAAAAGACCACCATATATTCAGGGCTGATGCAAACATTCAAGAAATTGGATGCAATCCGGAAAAAATAAATAAATACAAATACAAACACACACACACACACACACACACACACACACAAACACATGATATTTTCCCACAGTAGTCAGTGGGAAGGAAAAAAAATCCCCATTTGTACATGAGAGATTTAGGAACTACATTCCTCCCTATAAATGGCAAAGATAAATCCCAGTGCTTATGGCCTTTGGAACTGCAGGCATAATTGTGAAGAAATTAAATATTGTACGACATTGTTGCCTAACAAGTCTGAATGCAGTTGTCTGGGGCTCTCTCTGCTGCCTTTGATACCCTCCTTAGGCAAGACCATATAGTGGGCCACACCCACAACTAATCTCAAGCCACGTTTTCCACAAATGCTGTTGCCTACATGAAATACATCAGTGAAGTTTGATAAACAGCTCAGGACCACACTACCTCAAGGACTGCCTCTTGCCATATGAAACTACCCTGAGATCATCTTCCTTTGTGTGCCTCCTCCTCGAGAGGTCCAGAGTGTGGCAACACGAGAATGGGCCTTTTCTGCAGTGGCTCCCCGTCTGTGGAATGCTCTCCCTAGGGAAGTTACAGGTAGGTAGCCGTGTTGGTCTGACGCAGTCAAAACAAAATTTTAAAAAATCCTTCCAGTAGCACCTTAGAGACCTTAGAGACAAACTTAGTTGTTCTCCCCAGGGATGTTCACCTGGCGCCTTCATTATACACCTTTAAGCATCAGGCAAAAATGTTCCTTTTTAACCAGGCCTTTGGTTGATCTGATTTACATCCTATGCTCTTTTAGGGGGGGGGTATTGCATTGTTGTTTTTTATTATGTATTTTGTGGTTTTATATCTTGATTTTATTCTGTGAATCACCCTAAGACTCCCGAGTATAGGGCGGTATATAAATTCAATTAATGATGATGATGATGATGATGCTTCTTTGCATATCAGGAGGTGTGTATACATGCATAGAAATCTGACTTTTTCAGGGCTGCAATGCAGCCTACAGCAAAAAAAACCGCACATCCTTTGCTCCACCCACTTCTACCTCTGCCCCGCCCACTTTTACAACCGTCTCCGCCCACCGTAAAGTTGTCTATTAAGAAATGTAGCCCTCAGGCTGAAAGAGGATCTTGTTTTTTGTTTGTTTTTATTTATACTTTTCAAATTTATACATTTCATTAATTTTACAATCCACTTAACATTTCAAAATTTGACTTCCTTCCCCCTCTTTCTGCGGTTCCTTAAATTTATTTTTTCATACCTTTTGCATATCCAAATTAATTTAACTGGCTCATTTAATTATCTACTGTAAATATTGAATCTTATAAAACTGCAGGTTGTTACAATAATCCTGCTAATGTTTTTATCTGCTTACAATTTATCTGTAAATATTCAATAAACCATTTCCATTCTTTCAGCAACATATTATAAGAAGTTGCAAGCTGCCAGAATCATGGAAGAAAGAGGATCCCCATCGTAAAAGGAACACCAACTTTCCCTCCCTAATGCAGAAGGGGCGGAACAGCAAGAAGAGATCAAGATTGAAGGAGAAGACATTTTCCCTAATTTGTCAAAGCACCATCCTTTGCTTTTTTAAGCCTTCCAGATGAGAGCATCGCTCCTTGAAAGCCTATTTGCTATATTGAAAAAGTCCTGGTCTACATTCTTCCCTACACAGAGTTCACTCGGTTACATAGCATTCCTTTTATTTGCAGGGCTGTTAAGACAGGATGTTGCATTTGTAGATTTAGAGGAGTGTGTGTGCACATGTGTGTGTGTGTGTGTGTGTGTGTGTGTGTGTGTGTGTGTATTTAAACAGCCCTGCAGGGACTTTAAAAAGCAGCAGTTGCACCTTTCGCTTCCACTTCCAATGTAAACTGATAATCTTTTTAGGCCAAAATTAGAGCAGAAAACAACTACAGTGGATCTCAGGACAATTGAGCATCAGTAAAACCCACATCGGCATGCTAGTTCTTTGCCTACCAAGCTCAGACACACAGGCAATACCCTATAGTTTGTCTCAGTGCCATCGCTAGCCTGGGCACAGGTCACCATGTGACTGAGCCTCAGGTAGGGATATAAGGAGGCACCGGTTTCTATTTCATCCTGTGCACATCACAAGCAGCACAGTTTCCATTCATCTCCCTTTCCCTTCTCCTAAATCCTCTGTTATTTGTCCCGTTATCTGCTATGGCTGAAGCTAAGTGCAATTAATTACTTAATTGAAGTAACACATTTCAGTGGAAGGGAAATGTATCTACAAATACATTTCAGGATTTTTGTAAAATCGTTATTAGGAACGCAGGCTTACGGTTGCAATACTGTACATACTGAGAAAAGTCTCGTTGGTCTTAATTCTGAGTAGACAAGTATTTTGTTGGGCTTTTGTTTCTATCAGCCAGAGCCAGCATGGTCAATAATGAGGCATGTAAGGTAAAGGACCCCTGGACGTTCATGTCCAGTCAAAGGCAACTATAGGGTTGCGGCGCTCATCTCGCTTTCAGGCCGAGCGAGCCGGCATTTGTCCACAGACAGCTTTCCAGGTCATGTGGCCAGCATGACTAAAACACCTGGCTCAATGGGACACTGTGATGGAAACCAGAGTACACAGAAACACCATTTCCCTTCCCACCGCAGTGGTACCTACAGTATTTATCTACTTGCACTGGCATGCTTTCAAACTGCTAGGTTGGCAGGAGCTGGGACAGAGCAACGGGAGCTCACTCCACCGCAGGGATTCGAACCGCCGACCTTCTGATTGGCAAGCCCAAGAAGCTCAGTGGTTTAGACCACAGCGCCACCCGCGTGATTGGTCAATAATAAGACATGCTGTTGTCTGATGGTGAGCAACACATAGCTCAGTTGGTTAGAGCACGGTGCTGATAATGCCAAGGTTGCAGGTTCAATCCCCGTATGGGACTGCTGCATATTCCTACATTTGCAGGGGGATAAGTGAGATGATCTTCATGATACTTTCCAAATCTACAGTTCTATGGTGTATGTTTAAGCTTGAAATAGGTATTTAAATATGTATTTTTAAAGGATGATTCTATGATTTTTTAGATCCCTGACCTATAATCTCAGGAGAGGTGTACCTCCTTCTCTCATGAATAGGAAATGTTATTTCTAAAGTAGTACATACACATTTTTCACTATCTAATAATAGTAATAACAATAATAATGGAAAATACAATTTCTTCAGAATGAGGATGTGGTCCATACGAACATTTTAGCAGATACAGTTTGATTAATTAATTAGTCAAATAACACTCCTTAGCTGGGAGACAGCCTTACTTATTGTACAGGGCTGCTCACTGCTTCTCTCCCCCCCCCCCCCGAGTCTGCCTGTATGTATGAATAGTGTTGATTAGAATTGATTTCCTGCCAAATGTGATGCCTTCCATGAAGAAGAACTTGTGTATTCAAGAAATACCCTCCACTGGTTTTTGCAAGTCTTGATGTGCAGGCAGATGAGCTTGGAATTTCAAAAGGTTAAAAAGAAAAGAAAAGAAAACTCATAAACCCCAGGAGACAAGCAAGCAATGGTGTACCATCCTGAGCACTCTCTTTTTCCAGAAGAACTGTGACAACGATAGCAGTATATGTTGAAGGTACAGATGAAGAATAGGGCTGAAGTCCTTTACTCATCTCCTCGGTTCTACTGAATTCAATGGGAGATGTGTGTAACATTGCAGCTCAACTTCTTCATTTAGGAAAGCCTACCTTAGGAAATACATCTATGAGTCTCTCTCTAAAAAAATTGAAAGGCACAAATACTGGATGGGAGACACTTGGCTTGAGAGCAGTACATGTGAAAAGGATCTAGGAGTCTTGGTAGACCACAAACTTGATATGAGTCAGCAGTGTGATGCAGCAGCTAAAAAAGCCAGTGCAATTCTGGGCTGCATCAATAGGAGTATAGCATCTAGATCAAGGGAAGTAATAGTAACACTCTATTCTGCTCTGGTCAGACCTCACCTGGAGTACTGTGTCCAGTTCTGGGCACCACAGTTCAAGAAGGATACTGACAAGCTGGAACGTGTCCAGAAGAGGGCAACAAAAATGGTCAAAGGCCTGGAAATGATGCCTTATGAGGAACGGCTTAGGGAGCTGGGTATGTTTAGCCTGGAGAAGAGAAGGTTAAGGGGTGATATGATAGCCATGTTCAAATATATAAAAGGATGCCATATAGAAGAGGGAGAAAGGTGGTTTTCTGCTGCTCCAGAGAAGCAGACATGGAGCAATGGATTCAAGCTACAAGAAAGAAGATTCCACCTAAACATTGGGAAGAACTTCCTGACAGTAAGAGCTGTTCGACAGTGGAATTTGCTGCCAAGGAGTGTGGTGGAGTCTCCTTCTTTGGAGGTCGTTAAGCGGAAGCTTGACAGCCATCTGTCAGGAATGCTTTGATGGTGTTTCCTGCTCGGCAGGGGGTTGGACTGGATGGCCCTTGTGGTCTCTTCCAACTCTATGATTCTATGATTCATGTTTCAGACTCTGTTTGTACAACCAGTAGATGTTCAAGATGAGGTTTTCCTGGTTCCGTCTTCAGTGGGATTTTATCACCACTGTCTTCTCCTTAGAGACCAGGAGATAAACCTTTGGAGGCTGGCAGGCAAACCATTTTCTCTGGTTTGGTGAGCCAGATCTGGCTCATAGCTTAGATACCACTGCTGGTAGCTCCTCTGAGAAAAAGTTAAGTTGGGGAAAAAATGGGAGAAGGAGAAGACTTCCCTTATAAACTCACCTTAATGTTGTCTGCCTTTGCACCAGTATTTAATAAGGTGCTTTAAGGATGAAGATGTAAATATTCTGCAGCAAAGCAATGCTAAAAAATATCCTGGGGCAAAGCAGTGCTACAGCGAAACAACTATAATTATGACGGAAATCTATCCTAATTAAAGGCAAATGGAAAGGTCTTCCATGGGGGCTGGAAGACCATTGAGAAATCAGCAGCGGAGCCCCTCTTAACATTGCATCGAGGCAACAAGTAAGTGATCCTGATACTTTCCCCATTTTGTGTGTAAGCTACTGTGCTCCAATTGTCATTTCAATTAACAAAATAATGAATCTCAAATGGGGAGAATGCAGCGAAGCAAGGACGCATTTAGCAAAATATACATGCGTACAGATCCTTGTTTCCTCCAAAAGGTCATTTGAGTGTAAATGTGACATTTCCAAATGTGAGACTTGTGAAAACTAAATCAATCTAAAGTCATTTATCACTTTGGTAATGAAATTTCATGTTTATCTTCTTTCTCATTATCATTTAAAGAGGTCTTGTCCCTGTGATTATTAGCCTTGCATCTGACCTTTCTATGCAATTAACTTTCTCCCCGCCCACCCACTTACACATGACCTAGATAAGGATCTGCTCTTTGGGAACCAAATTTGTGTAGTTATATAATTGCTCTCCCTTTTACAAAAAGGAACAAGAAATGTGATATGATAAACACAACACATTCCAGCGTAACTCATTCTAAATAGTCTGCTCACACAAACTGACTACCCCCTTTTTAATTTCAGAAACTCTTTACATTACAAGTTCAGTGGTATTAAATCTGGGTGGAACTAAATTCATGCAAGACATTCAAGGTCTACTCTGAGGTAGGGATGTGTGATGGTACAGTGGTACCTCCGTTTTTGAACGTTTCAGCTTTCAAATACCGAAAACCCAGAAGTAACTGCTTCGGGTTTTGAACGTTTTTCAGAAGCCGAACATGCCACACGGCTTATTAAGTTTTCCGGATGTAAATGCTTCCGGAAATGCATGCCTCAGTTTTCAAATGTTTTGGAAGTCGAACGGTCTTCTGGAACAGATTACGTTTGAAAACCGAGGTACCACTGTATCGTTTTTTCATTCTGCCCTGCATTCATCACATGCAACAATGCTTCCATCTCACTGCAATGCATCTTCCCCCAGCGATCCCCAATTCATTTCTCCCTCTGCTGTGACAGCATTACCTAACTTACATAATATACACAAATTACCTTGCCATTGTCTCATTCTACCCTATTCATTTCAATGAAAAGGAAATGGCATGCAAATGCAAAGAGGAGTAGGGACATAATCAATCATGTGTCATCTTTGTACTGAAAGCAACAGCAGCAAATACCAATTGTAGTCACTGGATTGATTTCTTTCCTGGACATGGGATGAGTAAGTGAACATTAGCCATCTGCTTCCATTTCAATTTCATTTGGGATTCTCTGACACTCCTACTTAGAGGTAAATGGAGGGGGCGGGGGTTCAGCCAGAACTCGCCAGAACTCAGTTCCGGCACCTCTCAGATGAGCACCATGGCCATTATAAGAGAACAAGAGAAGCATTCATGGTGAGATCCGGCACCTCTTTTTCTAGAACACTGGGTAACTGATATAATGACTAAAAGGTACTAGATGTGGGTGGCGCTGTGGTTTAAACCACTGAACCTCTTGGGCTTGCCATAGTCAGCGGTTCGAATCCCCACGATGGGGTGAGCTCCCGTTGCTCTGTCTCAGCTCCTGCCAACCTAGCAGTTAGAAAGCACGTCAGTGCGAGTAGATAAATAGGTACCATTGTGGTAGGAATGTAAACGGTGTTTCCGTGCGCTCTGCTTTCTATCACGGTGTCCTGTTGCACCAGAGGCGGTTTAGTCATGCTGGTCACATGGCCCGGAAACCTGACTGTGGACAAACGGCGGCTCCCTCGGCCTGAAGTGAGATGAGCGCCGCAACCCCATAGTCACCCTTGACTGGACTTAACCATCCAGGGGTCCTTTACTTTTTTTTAAAAAAAAAAAAACCCTTTCTACTAGGCACATCTACATAAGAAACTGCCCTATACCAAGTCAGTTCACTGATCTATCTAGCTCAGAATTGTTGCCTGATCATTTTTAATTTCTGAGCATCCATCCTAGGCACGCCCCATGTAGAGCTCATTACAACAAGCCAATCCCAGATGTTATCAGAAAACGGGTGATTTACTGTGGCCAGGTCGTGTTTCTTAAAGAAGCGTACCAACTGGCATAGAATCAGACTCTTGTTAAAGACATTGCATGCTACAAATGACACTTAATTGAGAAATACCAAGGAGCCCTGCTGGCTCATCTCATCTAATATACACCAAAACATTTGCAAAGCTGAAGCTGATTCAGGAACCCCCCCCCCCCCATTTTCTGACCTTCTCCTGAATGGCCATTGGCTAGAAAACCAGTGTCATTTTTTCAGCAGAAACTAGAAAAGGGTATATTTTCTTAATATACACATCTCTTTATATGGATACAGGGCTGCATCGCAAAATTCAGAAAAGTGGGAATTTATGGCTGCAGTTCATATATTGTTTTGAGAAATGCAGCTAGGGCTGTTTCATGTTAAAATGCAAACAGAACCAAATTTCTTCCCCATCCCTACTTCTGATTGTCGGATCTGGGAGAGAAACAACCCGTTCAGTTTGGGAGATTTCCAGAGGCATCTGGCTGGCTGCTGTCAGAAACAGAAAATTGGGCTAGACAGGCCTTGATGAAGTCATATCTTGCATCCCAAGACTCAGGATGCATTCTCTTTTAATCTCACCTTATAAAACAGATTTCCCCTGGCTCTCCACATCTATACATGGTCAAGAAATTCAATGTGCACTTCATACAGCTGAAGAAGTATGTTCTTACCTATGAAAGCTCATGTCACCCTGCATTTCTTGGTCTTTAAACTGTTATTTATTTACTTGTTTACTTATTGACTTATATTTAATAATGCCCTTCAACTGAAGATCACAGAGTGCTTTACAATATAAAAGGACCAAAACCCATACCACAATAAGAAACCAAAACAATAACCCCCTTTGCACAAAGAGTATAAAAGAGCATGTGTTGTTGTTGTTTAGTCGTGTCCGACTCTTCGTGACCCCATGGACCATAGCACGCCAGGCACTCCTGTCTTGCACTGCCTCCCGCAGTTTGGTCAAACTCATGTTCGTAGCTTCGAGAACACTGTCCAACCATCTCGTCCTCTGTCGTCCCCTTCTCCTAGTCCCCTTCATGGATCAATGCCTTGTCGTGGCGAAGGGGCTTGAATAACTCAGAGAAGCTATGAGCTATGCCATGCAGGGCCACCCAAGATGGACAGGTCATAGTGGAGAGTTTTGACTAAACGTGATCCACCTGGAGAAGGAACTGGCAAGCCACTCCAGTATCCCTGCCAAGAAAACTCCATGGACAAAGACAACAGGCATATAAAAGAGCATAGATTGTTTTATTAGCCAAAGGCCTGAGAAAAGAAGAATGGTGTTGCCTGGCACCTCAAGATATGTAATAAAGGCATCAGGTGAGCCTCCCAGGGGAGAGCTTTTCACAAGCAGGGAGGCACCATGGAAAAGGTATGTTCTTGTGTTGCCACCCTCCAGCCTCTCACGGAGGAAGCGCACAGAGGGTTCAGGTTGGTTCATATAGAGAGTGCCAGTCCTTGAGGTATTTATGGTCCTGAGTCATTTATAAGTCAAATCCAGCAATTTGAATTGGGCCTAGAAACTGATTTGCAGTCAAGGCAGTTGGATCTGAGGAATCTGGTCACCGAATTCTGCACCAGCGGAAGTTTCCAAACCACCTTCAAAGAAAGCTCCACATATAACATGTTGCGGCAATCTAACCTAGATAGATACTATTGGTCTGTCCCTACATAGGATTGTTGTTGTTGTTAGGAAAATGGAAGCCAGAAAAAAGAGAGAGGTACTCAAAATGATGCTTGAAGATGATGGATTATATCGAAATGGCCAAAACAGCTGGGAAAATAAGAAACCAGGAAGTGAAGAATTTTAAGAAGGAATGGGGGAAATTCATAATGTACTTAAGAGGACATTGTAAACAACTAAAAACTTTGGCAGGATTTGAGTAATGCTTGTAATTTACAAAAATGGGGAAATGGACAGTATTCTTTTAACAACTTAGAGGAAATAAGATAAGCACATGGATAATTGGATTGATAATGGAAACCATGGGGGGGGGGGCAGAGGGAAGACAAGGGATTCAGAGAATCCTAGAGGAGGAGGTGATTGATGTGTTTGAATTTATATTTGTTATGTAAAACATAATAAAAAATATTATAAACAAAAACAAAAACAAAATGATGCTTGAAGTTAAAAACAAAATCAGCAGCACCTTGTTTTGCAACATAGTATGCCCATTGCACTCCAGCATGCCACCTCTTTTAGGTACAAGAAGCTGAATTGAGGGGAAAAGCCTACGGTAAGATCTCCTGGAATGAACAATTTGGGAGGCAGTGGATTGCTGGCTCAGCTGGCTACTTCCTGGCTTAGCCGGGCTCAGCCCCAGCTCAGTTGAAGATAATACTGTGATAACTTCCTCTTCTCAGATCAGCTGCATGAACCAAGGCCTATGCAAGCCCCCTCCCCAATAAAGTTATGGCAGTGGGACCAGAGAGGAAGGACTTATGCTCATTCAGCTCAGTCACATGACCTGGGAACCCAGCATAGAATACAATTTTAAAGGTTTGCTCTCCCTCTGCTCGGCTTAGGCAAAGCAGCAACAGCAGCAGTCCGCTGATAAACAGGGTGCAGATCTGGTGTAATTTTAGGAGGCCATAACCTAAACTGGCTTGCTTTACACCAGCTTCTCTCCTATTTGCATGACAGGTCTCGGAGACAAAATACTGTAATTACTCAGCAAGTTAAGCACTGTGGTAAGCAGTGCAAATGGATCTGGAATCCTTCCTGGCTTTACCATGAATCAAAAGCGATTAATGAAGCAGCAGTCAAGTTTCTTGGACAGAGCTCGATATGTGGAGAAGTTCCAGCAGCCTAAGAAGGCTACAATAAAATATATTTGGCAACAACTCTAAGCCATGAATATGGGGTGTTTAAAAACTAGAGGTGACACCAATGAACAAAAAATCTCCCTGACCCAAAAACATTCCTATACTAAGAATGTTGAAAAATTGAAGAAATGCAGAAGTTTTATGTTCCAATTTAAGGGGGGGGGAAAGAATGTTGAAGAATTGCAATGAAAAGGGAATCAGGAGAGGAAATTGTTGATGTTTGCATATTTGTCCCGTGCCTATAACAGAAATCTATCCATCAAATGCAACCAGGCTGGATCTACATTGATTGTAAAACATTATTAAATGTAACGTTTTTCCATTGTTGAAAGCTCACAGCGCCCTCTGCTGTCACATTTTAATAACACAATTTTAACGTTCTAAATGGCCAGTGTTGACCGCTTAGTCTTTATGTATTTCTTTTCTCATTTGCATTGCATTTCCTTCGCACTGAAATGAAGGGGGGTGGAGTAACATAATGACAATGTAACTGACATAAGTTCATGTAACTCTGCCACAATGGACAGTGAGAAAAATGGTGTCATTTTTGGTGGGGCAAACAGTGGGGCAAAAAATCAGGACAAGAGGGGGGAAGGGTGCATTTGTAAATCCCTATCCTGCACACAGAAAACAATCATGACCAAAAGAGAAGGATAAGCTAGAAGTCTTTCTCCTGGTTTTCTATGTGCAGGATTTTTTAAATTTTTATTTTTTGCAAGGAAGCACGTTTTTGTTCACTTGAGCTGCTACACCTGCAGTAGGAAGTGGCACAGCCCAGACAACTAGATCAAGGAGGGATAAACCAAAGAGCCACTTTTGAAACTGAGATTGTGCTGTGCTTCAAATCCCAGCAAGATGCAGATGGTTCAGAGAGGGAAAAGAACTTTGATTAGAAAAGGACAAAGTGGAAATCTTGCTTAGATGAGAACTCACACACTTCTTCAGTCCAGTTTCTAATTGATGCTGAACATACCTAGAAACTCTAGTGGGGATAAACTTTCCTCCTGAGTTCAAAGCCCATTCCCATGTCCTTAAAGACTTTACTAGAGCCAGTAAGTCTTAACCTCATTTGTACAGTTAATCCACTATATGAAGGCAACATGCTGTGGGCTGAATCATTTCTTCCCCTTGAACACCTCTGCGGTGCTACTCTCATGGAGAATGAAGGAACATCTCTTCAAAACGCCACATATCCCCTCCCCAAAATCAATGGCTTTAATCCTTTTTCCTTACTGCAGCTAAACAAAACCTATGCACATGGAACTTTGTTGTGTGTGTAATAATTTTTTATTAGTTTTCAGTTACAATAACCCAATAAAAGCTTCATTCAAATTATAATACAATTCATAATGCCAATTGTTCAGGTGTCAAATTATATATTGCTGGGTGCTAGAATTTATGATTTGATAATTTACTTTAAATCTGCATTCCAAAAACTTACAAATTCCAATTATACACCAGTCAGAACCCTTATACCTCAGCTGCAATTTTAACAACTTCCATTCACATTAACACATTAAATACTCTACAGTCCTACAGGCAAAGCCTTCAAACTCTCTATTTGTTCTTGTGTGTGGCTATTATTCTGTCCAGATGTTTCTTCCTGTCCTTATGCTGTATTATGTCCATCCTTTGTCAGTTGTTGCTGTTCTCCATCATACCTTGGGTGGCCTATGTATATGAAACTAAGTGGACTTTCATGATGGTTGTTTGTTTCTTTGTTTCTTTGTTTTATCATTCTATCCTCCCATCCCTGTGTTGGCTTTCTGTTGCCAAAATGTGGATTGTAAAGTCCTCAAGCTAGGGACTGACCTTCTTGCTTGGGTTTATTTGCAGCCCTGACTTTATACCCCTAGGATAAACATATGGAACTGGGATTGCTTGGCCGCCATGATCCCAGAGGTCATCATCTGAGGCCCTCCTTTGTGTTCCTCCTCCTCAAGAGGTGTGGAGGGTGGCAACACAAGAACGGGCCTTCTCTGCAGTGGCCCCCCTGTCTGTGGAATGTTCTCCCCAGGGAAGTTTGCCAGGCACCTTCATTATAGAACTTTAGGCACCTGGCAAAAACGCTCCTTTTTAACCAGGCCTTAGCTTGATCTGATTGACATCCAACACCCTTTTTGAAGGTGGCTTTTTTTGAGGTGGGGGTATTGGGTTACTGCTTTAGGTTTGATTTTATATGTTGTGGTCTTGTGAATCGCCCTGACACCTCCGCGTAAAGGGCAGTGTATAAGTTGAGTTGTTAACAAGAAGGAGGAGGAGGAATTGGGATTGCTTGGCCTCCATGATTCATACACTGGTAACCTCATGATAGATACTGAATCTTCTCAGAAGCAGGAGGACAGTATAGATTTGGAACAGTGGTTTGCAGAAGGACATAATTCAGAGGGCAGAAGCTGGGAAATACTGGGGGAGAGAGAGTTAACAGATTCACTGTCTCTGGAAAGCATTCATCTTCCCAGCCCAAGGTCACAAAGAGTTGATAAGGTGGCAGCACAGAAAGCACAGTGGTTATGAGATCAGGGTACAAGATGTGGTGATGACATGGGTAACTAGGGAGAAAGTGAGTGGAACCCTTAACTGGGAGCACCATCCTTCCTAGGAAATGGATTATTTGTTCTCTCACTGTGATCATTAAAGTTTCTAACTGGTAAGAAGACTCATTTTCCTTTGTTCTGCTTGTTGTTGTTTAGTCGTTTAGTCGTGTCCGACTCTTCGTGACCCCATGGACCATAGCACGCCAGGCACTCCTGTCTTGCACTGCCTCCCGCTTATCTACTTCCAAAGGGGTTCTGCTTATTGTTCTGCTTATCCACTTCCAAAGGGGGGGAGGAAGCCAATTCCCTGAAGCCTTACAAATGAGTGTAATGGGCCCCAAACAATGACACAATAGGAAAAGGGAAAAACTGAAGCACTGGTATAAAATCACATTCAAAATCCAAATTGAAATAATTTAGGCTTGAAAAACACCCCCGTTTCCTTATCCCCCCTTTAATCACACAGAACAGATACATCTTGCAAGGTAAATATTTAAATAGAATTAATGAGGGTCTCTATTACTCATCTTTAGCTTAAACCAGCACCACTTGCAAATTCCACAAAAAGCGCACAGTACTGAATGTCGCAGCCACAGGACAAGGTCAGCCGAATAAATTGTTTCAGAGTAGTTTTATTCATTTTCCATCCTTTAATGCCCTTTACATACATACTTGTCTCAGTCTACCAATTACTTTCATTCCAACCCCCCCCCCCAATCCCTCTTAATTGTGTTATGGAATCATTCCAGGAGCCATAACTGGCAAGGGGGGGGGGGGTTACAGCAAAAAGTATTAGACAAAGTGCATTAATTTAATGTCTCATGAATAAACGTTAATATTCAGTGAGGAGCGATATCGCTTTTAAATTAACACTAAAGACACAGTTACTCTTGGCCTTAGGAATTCAAATGTCTGTTGCTTGAGCTTTCCTGGGTTTGTTGATTAATTTATTATCAGTTTACTACAAGCTCTAAGCATAATTGGGAATTCCCTCGTGTCTCAACGGTGAATGCTAATAGTTCAGTGCATACCTCATATAACCCACAGAGACAAAAACCTCTCATTTAGAAGTTTATTTAAACGTTAGGCGTATACTGCTCAGATTGTCAGAAAGGGATTAGGTTAATTAGATATTATGCTGCCACGTAGCGGCTTTAAAATAAAAATAAAAATCTTTTTCTTTTGTCTTTTTTACACACACATAGGATTAATCATCTATGGATTAATCTACGGTTTAGGGAGCTGGGTATGTTTAATCTACATACCCAGGGAGCTGGGTATGTTTAATCTACGGATTAATCTACGGTTTAGGGAGCTGGGTATGTTTAGCCTGGAGAAGATAATAATAATAATAATAATAATAATAATAATAATAATAATAAATTTTTATTTATACCCCGCCCTCCCCAGTCAAAAACCGGGCTCAGGGCGGCTGACACCAACAGAATTACAATAAGACATAAAAACAATTAATTAAAATACAGATTAAAATACAGTATTAAAATTTAAAGTGCAGCCTCATTTCACGTAGGCCATAAATCCAAGCCATGAGGGAGAAAAACACAGGGGTCAGGCTGAGTCTAACCCAAAGGCCAGGCGGAACAGCTCTGTCTTGCAGGCCCTGCGGAAAGATGACAAATCCCGCAGGGCCCTGGTCTCCTGGGAAAGAGCGTTCCACCAGGTTGGGGCCAGTACTGAAAAGGCCCTGGCTCTAGTAGAGGCCAATCTAGCCATCTTATGACTCGGGATCTCCAGAATATTATTATTTGTGGACCTTAAGGTCCTCCGCGGGGCATACCAGGAGAGGCGGTCCCGTAGGTACGAGGGTTCCAAGTCGCATAGGGCTTTAAAGGTCAAAACCAGCACCTTAAACCTGATCCTGTACTCCACCGGGAGCCAGTGCAGCTGGTAAAGCACTGGATGAATGTGATCCCGCGGCCGGGACCCTGTAAGGAGCCTCGCCGCAGCATTCTGCACCCGCTGGAGTTTCTGGGTCAGCTTTAAGGGCAAGGTTAAGGGGTGATATGATAGCCATGTTCAAATATATGAAAGGATGTCATATGGAGGAGGGAGAAAGATTGTTTTCTGCTGCTCCAGAGAAGCAGACACGGAGCAATGGATTCAAACTTCAAGAAAGAAGATTCCACCTAAACATTAGGAAGAACTTCCTGACAGTAAGAGCTGTTCGGCAGTGGAATTTGCTACCAAGGAGTGTGGTGGAGTCTCCTTCTTTGGAGGTCTTTAAGCAGAGGCTTGACAGGCATATGTCAAGAATGCTTTGATGGTGTTTCCTGCTTGGCAGGGGGTTGGACTGGATGGCCCTTGTGGTCTCTTCCAACTCTATGATTCTATGAATCATGCATCGGTAGCAAATTCTGAATAAAGCACGCAGAACACAGCCATATCAAATAGCTTTGCTAATGCTGGAGCGGCTATGGCTGAATACAATTTCTGGCAAATGAGTAAGATTTAAGATATTTCCTCCCTAGGGCGCCATCACACCTATTTCATCTCACCATCAACCTAACAACCAATCTATGCAAGAAATACACTTTTTGGACACTACTATAAAAATACAGGATGGTCGTATAGGCACCACCCTATACCAAAAACCAACTGACCGACAAACATATCTACATGCTTCTCGCTACCATCCCAAACATCCCAAACAATCCATTGTATACAGGCAGGCCCTATGTTACAGCCGCATCTGTTCCAACTCTACAGACAGAGACTCTCACCTAAGAGATCTACAGCAAACCTTTTTAGAACTAAAATATCCACCCGATGAAGTTAAACAACACATCAACAGAGCCAGACTGATACCCAGAGAGAACTTGCTGCAAGACAGACCCAAAAAAGAAAACAACAGAACACCACTAGTTATCACATACAGCTCCCAAGATAAATCAGTACAGCACATCATCAGAGATCTACAACCTCGCCTAGACAATGACAGTTCTCTTTCTCAAGCTCTGGGATGAAGACCTTTCATTGCCTATAGACAGCCACCCAATCTTAAACAAGTCCTCACCCACAATAATACCACCACCAGACTTAACATGGACACTGGTACCAGAGCCTGCAATAAACCCAGATGCCAACTTTGCTGCCACATACACCCGGACAACACCATCACTGGCCCCAACAACATCAAACATACCATCTCAGGACTATTTAATTGCTCATCTTCTAACATTGTGTATGCCATCAAATGCCAACAGTGCCCTTCAGCTCTCTATATTGGACAAACAGGCCAAACCCTGCGCCAAAGGATAAATGGACATAAATCTGACATCAGGAATCACAAGACAGAGAAACCAGTAGGAGAACATTTCAATCTCCCAGGACATTCTATACAAATCTCAAAGTAGCTGTTTTATTACAGAAAGTTGCTGAATTGCAACTCATTACCAAGCTTAAAACCATGGAGAGACCTGGTCTGAATAAGGACACTGGATTCTTATCTCATACATGATCAAGCTTTCTTTAGCACCTCAGCACTTGCTTTTTCCTGCAAGACCAATTGCAGTTGTTAACAGTCATCAACAGGTTTACCACTCCTATCAGCCAATCACCCATTACCACCCCCCTTCTGAGTAATACCCCTCCCCACCCTCTGACATAAGGGTCTGGTGACTTCTGTTTCATTGTATCTGAAGAAGTGTGCATGCACACGAAAGCTCATACCTATGACAAACTTAGTTGGTCTCTAAGGTGCTACTGGAAGGATTTTTTTATTTTGTTTTGACCTATTTCCTTATTATATAATACTCGTAAAATGCCCAGTCAGGATAACAAGTAGGGGGAAAAGGCAGAAGGATTCCCAGTTAGATCTGGGACAGGGAGTATATTTCATTCCCACATTTTACTCAGATTGTCCCATTAAATGCAGTCATACATATATAAAAGTGAAACTGCTCCTATGTCATTCTGAATAGCCCAGTCCTTACTTCCATGCTTTGGTCATTCTCTGGTATTAGAAAGACAGAGTCCAAGAGCTGCTTTTTTGTACCTATATCATCACATTTGAAATTGAATAGCATGCCTCTTAAAGAAAGCTTCTAAGCAGGTTTTATGCAAGCACACAGAGAAATACACATATCCATAATGAAAATGCACAATAAAACTATCCCATTGAACTGAACTGAAAACAGAGACGTTATAGGCACTTTTGTTATCCATGGAAATCTTTCGATTAAAACAACAACAACCCCCCAAAAGCCATCCCATTGGAAAAAAAATACAGTAAATTACAACTAGGAAGTTATTCTGAAGTGGAGCCCAATAGTCCCATCCCCTGCCACTCAGAACCTACAGTCGGGCACCATTTCTTTTTCCTTGTCTATCCTCTGCATCTGGGTCACTTGAAATATGCTTTGTGGTTCACCCTGGCGTGTGGCCGGGAGCTTATGATTTGCTCAGACTTCTGCAGCATGCAACCTCAGTGAAGTGACTGGCACTGTTTGCTCTGAGCATATAAAGAGTTTGTTCATTGATCGTTGCTGGCATTTGAATAATGTCACTGGGTATTAAAGAGCCCCGTGTTTTGTGTGCTTGGTGCACATTTACAAGGTCAGACTAGAGAAGTGGGCTTCCGAGGCGAGGCTCTAAAGGGCTTTGCGCTCAAATCAAATTGGTGTGACAAAATATTTAGTGCTTTTGCAACAATGAAGGAGACTCGTGGCGTGTAATGTGGAGAAAGCAGGCTATATTTGACCCACATGTTAAGAACTTTTTCCAAAACACTTCTACACTTCTCCCTGTCCCGCCACCTTTGTGAGTTAGACAGGTTCTTTTACAGTGGTACTTCGTGTTACGTCCCGTCCCCCTTACGAATGCTGCGGGTTAGGCGCTCCGCTAACCCGGAAGTAGATGCCCCTTGTTTTGACCTTTGCTCCAGGATGCAAGCGGAAGTCGTGCTCCGGCAGCAGCGAGAGGTGCCATTAGAGAAAACGCGCCTCATGTTATAAATGTGCACCCCACCAACGAGACCATTCCATTGTAACTATCCAACCTCCCAAAATTTCAACACCTCTTGTGATGGTTTGGTCCCTTTCCGTTTTAACAGTACAAATTCTACAAATTATTTCCATATCTCCTCAAAATTATTTCTCCTGCATATTCCTCGTCTTACCTTAATAGCACATGTTAATTTATCATTAATAGCTACTTTTCCCACACCTCTTTATACCATTCTTCCATTTTATATTTACCTTGCCCCTTCCGCTTCCAGGTTCTGACTAAAAAGCAGCCAGAGTTTTATCACCTGGTATACAGGATTATCTCCCTAGGTGTAATACGAGGTAAGGAGTCTTAAAAAAAAGTTATCTACAATTTTAAATTATTTAAGTTTTTAATCACTGCTGTGTCTTGCTTTGTTTTATGGCTTTGTTGATTAAATCAGTTACAATTGTTTTTATTCTTAAAAATCATGTTTATTATATAAACAAAAAACACACACATATTGGTATAGAATTTGGTGTAGCTTGCAATGGTATATAGCTTTTAGCAAAAGGCTAAAAGCAAACCGCAACAAAAATACTTGCAATATCATTCAATACATAGATAAAAATGAGTTACATTGTTACAGATGCTATAGAGTCATACCTTGGTTCTCAAATTTAATCCATTCTGGGAGTCCGTTCAACTCCCAGAACAGTTTGAGAACCAAGGGACAGCTTCCAATTGGCTGCAGGAGCTTGCTGCACGCAATCAGAAGCCGCACCAGACATTTGGCTTCCAAAAATAATTAGAAAACTGGAACACTCACTTCCGGTTTTCGATTATTCGGGAGCTGAATCTTACGAGTTTCAAGGTGTCCAGCTTCCGAGATTCCACTGTACTTGGTTTTCTGATGTCATCTCTTTAATCCCATGCTATTTATTTTATTCATTTTGTAAGCTATCCTGAGAACGGAAGAGAATCAACACATTGAAGGTGAGAGTATATGCTGTGATATTAATTTAACTATATTATCTCTTTCTGGGATTGGAGGAAAATTAATTACACAGAGGTTACACCCTTCAAATCTAGTGCGAGGAGCAAGAAAATGACAATTGTAATAACGAGGAAGATATGCACCATGAAAGTTAAATCTAAAAAATGTACCATACCTATGATTACTATTTTTTAAAAAAGATTTTTATTTTTGTTTTATTTTTGAGATGCATACTTAAGCCTGCACACTTAAGCCTGGACAACATTGAAATTTCCCTCCCGTTTGCAAAATACCATGGGAAATGTGGAATCCCTTCTGCTTTACATTTGACCATCGGTTTGGTCTTTGCAGGAGATTTCCAGGCAGCTTATGCAGAGTACGCTGGCAGCTGTGTTTGTTGTGAACAGATTTTCGCTGCATCGCCTCCTGTCTCCTAATCCTCTCCTTTTCTCAGTATGGTGCAGCTTTAGGGGCACCAAAGCATCATGGGAGAAGAGGGTGAAAGTTATACAGTAAATTGGCACTTTCCACCATGTACAGAACTGGCACAGAACTGAAATATAATTAAGGATAAATTTCCCGTCTTGGGGAAAGATTATCCATAGGAATCTGCCATCAAAATAAGAAAACACAAAGGAAAATCAAAGCGCTGAGAGAAATCCAAAGAAGCAAAAATCCCAGCTTGCCGTATGGGCACCTGAAGGGGATGGAGAAGCGAAGCACCTTTCAATATTATCCCCCATTAGTTTTTCCACTGCTTAGTACCATTAACAGATCTCATCTCAAAACCTCTCTTTTTCATGAAACCCTTACTGTATATTCCGGCGTATAAGACGACTGGGCGTATAAGACGACCCCCGACTTTTGAGAAGATTTTCCTGGGTTAAAAAGTAGTCTTATACGCAGGAATTTCATCCCCTGGCCTTCATCCCCAGCTGGAAAGGGGAAAAGAAAACTCTCTGCAGTTGAAACTGCATTTGCTCACACATCCATTCTTTGTAAGTCATGCACAGGCCCAAACCAATGAAAGCAAGCATGGTCAATGCCTGAGGCAGCAAGATGCAAAGCACCCTGAATGACACTGTAATAATCAAAGTACCAAAAACCACAACGCTAAATGGAATTATTGACAGCTGTCACTTTTTTTTCAAGCTGACCAAAATTGTGTTCCCCTTTTCAATGTGTGTTTATCCTAGGATTGCCATACGTCTGGATTTTCCTGGACATATCTGCAATACCGCAGTCGGCAGGAGTGTCCGGGCGGAAATCGAGAAAACTCTCCAGGAAAATCCGAACGTGTGGCATTGCTGTTTTTGCTATTTTCCCATTTTTGCTGTTTTTCCATTCCATTTTTCTGCTTTGCCCCCACTGATGATAACAACAACAACTTTGCCCCCAAATTAAAATCAGCATCATCATCATCACTAAGCTCAACAACTTTGCCCCCACTAATGATAATAATAATAACTTTGCTCCACCCTAATAATAATAATAATAATGCTCAACAACCTTTGGCAAAAGTAAGAAAAGCTCAACAACTTTGCCCCCTCCCCAAATAATATAAATAAAAATAGAAAGCTCAACATCTTTGCCAGAAAAAGTAAGAAAAGCTCAACAATTTACCCCCACTAATAATAAGAATAAGAATAGCTCAACAACTTTGCCAAAAATGCTTAACCTTTCTGTCCAAACTTTCACTTTTTGAAATATGGCAACCCTCAATTTCACTCTACTGTATAAATCTTGCTTTGTGTGTCCGCGCTATGGAAGCTTCAGTTGAGCTGCTGTTTTCAGCAGAGTTGTTTTACTTGACACACACAAAACACACAATACATGCAGGTTACACAAAGGCTCTTAGAATTTTGAAGTGTCAGGCATAGCTCTAGTGGCTTTAGCCCAAATGTAGCAGAGTTTTCCTGCACAGCGCAGAAGCTAGTTGAGGTGGAAATGACTAGTCGGCTAGACACAGAATAACTATTTACAGGATTTATTAAAAGAAAATAAAACCAGCAGAGTTTCTGCATACAAAGCAAAGCAAAATAGATCCTCTCTGTCTCTCTCTCCAACCATACACAGCACTCCTACTCCTAACACCCAACAAAAAACAACTGTGATAGCATTCCTAGATAACAGAGTTCAGTGCTGGTCGTTAACCAATCACAGAGCTGTTGCCAGGCCAGTCAGACCTTGGCTTTCTGCCAAGAGTAAATTGACACTGCCTTGAGTTAATTGTGTGAAGCAAGAATCTGTAAGTTTCCCATGAGAACCAATTATCAGAAACCGAACAAAGGCTTCTCCCCTTTGGTCCCAGAGAGGTTTCTGAACTTCAAAATCTCTGGTGAGCAAAGTCCGCATGTAAATTCGGTGCCAATCTGCAAAGATTATCCAGCACTTCTTCTCAGGCAAGTTCTTCTCAAAGGGCTCAGATAACTCCTCAGTTCCACAACGAACCTTCCTGATAATGACCAACAACCCATGCTGCAATCCAAGACCTTTGCATGTTCAGACCCAGAGACCACCCCCATAAATAAATTCACACTTGACTCAAATTTTAGTTTGGTTTTTGGCAGAATTTAGGCCACAACTTTGTTGATTACAGAAAGCAAATGGTTGCATAGGCTCTGGTTTGACTAGCTCCCTGCACCCTTGCAGGTAGCGCTGACGCTGGGCACCAGCATAGGTCAGCCAAGGGTGAACACCTGGATAGGTGGAAAGCCGGGGACAGGCTATGTCCGCCACCCAGATGTCCCCCTGGACTCAGGCATGGGCACAACCCCCTCTCAGGGGTTGACCAAACCATTTGAGTCCCTGGATTCCTTTAACGGAATACCCTTCACATAGGGATGGGGAGAGCGTTCTCCCATCTCTATCACCTGAACCAGTGCCTATCCACAACCTTACAAGTTTTGACGATTTGCTACGTGGCAGGCGAAACCCAAGTTGCAACAGCCAATCAGCTAAGTGGGAAAATTCCTGCTGTGCACCTGTCACAACAACTGAAGACACATGACAGCATAGCAAGGTCAAGTGCAAAAGCCCTAAAAGTAGGGAGAGGTGGATGGGTGTTCCAAATGCACGAGCCGAAAGAGAAAGCTCTGGGTCATGTGCATGGGTATATATAGGTCCCTTGATCCGTTTGGACTGCGCCCCATTGGCCAGATTGAACCCAACATCGAAGGACCTACCAATTTGGTGTGGTGGCTGACCAATCTTACCCACCCACAACACAAGAGGTCAGTCCCCAGGTCTCACCACAACACGTGCCCTCTTTGAGGAAGGACACAATTTTTATTATAAAGACTTCGGCGTAACACTCAAATGGAAGTGTGGGACTCAAAACGGAAGTGTAAAACTCGAAACGGAGCATGTTTGGCTTCTGAAAAGTTTGTGTTCCGCAAACTGGAACACTTACTTCCGGGTGTGCAGTGTTTGGGTTGCAAGTTGTTTGAGTACCAAGGCGTTTGAGAACCAAGGTACCACTGTAATGTCAGCAACTGAGCTCGCAAACCCAACTCACTATTGTCTACACTGACTGGCAGCAGCTCTCTTGATCAACCTGTCTGTTGTATTGTCAACACTAATTGGCAGCAGCTGCACTAATCCACCTAGTTCAGTATAGTCAACACTGGCTGGCAGCAGCACCGCTGATCAACCTACTCAGTCTTGTTCACACTGACTGGCAGTAGCCCGTCTGGGCTTCTAGCCCTGATCCCTTTTCCAGCCACCAACGTGGAAGCAATTGCAAGAAACAAAAACAAAATACAAAAAAACCTCGAGCAGAGATCAAGCACACCTCCACACATAGCCACAAAAGTGGATACAGTTACACAACACTTATACAAAATACAGCAACCCCCAGCAGGAGCCTTAATACGACTCACCTTGCATATAACCAAAGGCATAAATTGCAAATGATAACCCCCACCAAGATAAGTAGCAGCAACAAATTAATTAGCTGCAACTCAAAACGCTCCCTAGGGTTCTGAACGATAACCGGCACACTAAAGTAAAAGGAATGCAGCGGCAAACTAATAAAAATGCACCCCAGCAATAATCGCCAGCCCCTTTAAAAAGTCCCCCCCCCCCGAAATAAAATACCACCAAAGCAAGGCCTTACAACCACCCTGCCGATTAAAAACCACGCAGGGCAAGAGTGGACCACCAGCGTCATTAATTCAATTTGAAAAGCTCAGTAAACAAGGACCACCCCCCAGCAAAACTCCCCTCTCAGCTTCCGACCAGGCGCAGCCAGCGAGGCACCCATGTGGCGTACCTAGGGGAACCACAAATGCAACACCAGCGGAAGTCACAAACAATTTATTGTTTGTTTCATTTCATTTTTTCTGCTTTTGTACCAAGTGTCAGGGATTCTACTGAAGAGGAAGAAAACTGGTGGAGGGTCTTCCCCCTCCGTTTCTCCTGTAGCTTCCAGAGAGGAAGGAGGCAGTCTCGAATTACAGCAGACAGGTGAACAGCCTTCATTAAGGCTGCAAGAACAAAGAGCCCAGAGACAATTGTCCATGGACTGATGCTGTAGAAGCAGGTGGTGTTGCTAGAAGGGGAAGGAGTAGTAGCTCAGTGCGAGCAATGCCATTATGGAGGAATGACTGGAATTCTTTGCCTTTTACTGTGATGACCGGATAAATCATACATAAGAACTTTTTTGCTTCCTCTCTGCGTCTTGGTGCCGTCAGAGGGATGGAGAGAATTCCTCAAGCCTGACACAAGCAAGTGTTTTTTTTTTTAAATATAGTGGTACCTCGACTTACAAACGACTCGACAACTGAATTTTTCGACTTACGAATGGGGGTAAAGGCCACGCACTTACAAATGTCTCGACATCCGAAAGGAAACCGCGGTGGTTTTAGATAAGGATTTTTTGACTTACGAATTTTTAGAGGGGGTTGCTTCGACTTACAAATTTTTCTGTTTCCAATGCATTCCTATGGGAAATCACGTTTCCAATGGCGTTTTTCGACTTACGAATTTTTCAACCTACGAAGGTGCCTTCGGAACAGATTAAATTCATAAGTCGAGGCACCACTGTCTAACTGAGCAAGCATGGTAGCAATATGTTTGACTGTTTGCCCCACCCTAGCAGACATGCCTCCCAAGGAGCATGGGGCTCAGCCTGTAGGAAGCAGATCTCATTCCTTAACCCGGCGTTAGAAATTCACCACAAAAAACACCCTCCCCCACTCCAATTACAGTGATACCTTGGTTCTCAGACTTAATCAGTTCCCGAAGTCCATTCCAAAACCAAAGCGTTCCCGAACCAAGGCATGCTTTCCCATAGAAAGTATTGCAAAATGGATTAATCCATTCCAGACATTTAAAAACAAAACTAAAACTGGAATCTAGCATGAATTTTACTATCTAACGAGACCATTGATCCATAAAATGAAAGCAATAATCCATGTCCCGTACTATAAAATAAATAAGATAGTATTGTAGATGATAAAACTTAAAATTAATTATTTTTCTTGCGTGCACTGATGATAGTCATCGTTTGGATGGGGGGCTTTTATCCATTTTTTGCAGTCACACAATCAATCAATCAATCAGTAGCTGAACTGGGTTCCACACAGTCACAAAAACAAATCAACTGAAAAAGCCTGAAAAAAACAAAAGCGCAAAATAAATAGTAAAAACAAAAGCGCCAAACTTAATCTGTTCCAGAAGTCCATTTGACTTCCGAAATGCTCAAAAACCAAGGCAAAGCTTCTGATTGGTGCAAATTCCCTGGAAACAATAGCCGACAGCTGCATCAGATACTCGGCTTCTGAAAAGCATTCGGAAACCGGAACACTTAATTCCAGGTTTCCAGTGTTTGGGAACCAAGGCATTTGAGTTACCAAGGTGTTTGAGTACCAAGGTACCACTGTAGGCCCCATTTAAAAATTGTAGCCATGTCCGCCGGCATCTAAGCAGCAGAGAGCAGCAGTGACATGGAGGGAAGGCTTCCATTGGTTCCACCCCCTAGGCCCAACCTTTTTCAAAGCCTGCATCCCCATTCGCCAAACCGGGATGCAGTTCAGGATCTGTCACGCCACCTATCAGGAAGGGGCACAGAAGCTAGGATTCCCTCCTCGGGACCCCAGTGGCACCTCTGCCATCTCGCAACACCGCCGCACCAGAAGGGTGAGTGGACTTTTGTACTATAAATTGCAAATGTGGCAAAACAAAGCAGTTATGCTGGGCAGCCTGAACCATTTATTATGAATGCTCTCATTTTGGAATAGTTAACATATGTTAAGACACCTCTGTTCCAGCTAAGCACTACCAACATTTCTCCATCACGGCTTTACGTTAAATTATGGGTTAGTTAAATGGAATGAGGGAAATAATAAAGTAAATTACATTGCCTTCATTGAGCTCAGCGGGATGTTTGGTTTAGCAGGCTGATGAAAGCTGAGGGAGAAATTAACTAAGATGGCAGCAGTGGATTATGAAAAGTGATTAAAGCTTATTATTGTATTGCAGTAATAATGACTCCTTTTTTGAGAAATACTTATTTTCAACAACAAGAGCATTGTTAGGGTGTACTGAATTTCTTAGCTTTCACATCCCAAGAATGAGGAGTGCCAAAAAGTTGTAACAGGACTTGGGAATTCAAAATATATTTGGGTCAAATTAATGTAATTTAGTTTTAGTGTGCAAAATTGCATAGAAATCATTAAAATGATTGCCAAGTACTTGCAGTCATATTAAATATCGTAATTATAAATTATTTAGCATTACCTGACATTTGCAGAAGGTAAAATTTAATTTCTTTGGTTTTCCTCAGTTTGTGGGCTTCTTTATCAAACGTAGACTGACCAAGCTAAATGCTGTCCAATCATTAAAAAATAGCAGATTTGAATTCCACACACCCAAAAATATATTTTTAAGACCCCCTCACTGAAGAAATTTGCAAAAAAATAAGTTTAACCCCTAAAATGACATACCCTGGCGCATCAGGAATTACTCTCAGGCCCTATACAGTATAGTTTATTTTTGAAAAGTTTGTGGATCTGTCCACAGATTGGGAACCTAAGCAGATGAGCCAAATTTGGCCCCCAAGGAGATTTCTCCAACACATCATATATATGTCTATGTATGAACTGTTTGTGCAACCCATCCCTACAGAAAGCAGGAGTGAAATCCCCAGTAATTTGGGAGTTCAATCCTGCTTTATTTAGCTGCACAAACTGATCTCTGCAGAAAGCCAGATTGAATTCTCCACTCATCAGCTCATTTTAGATTCTATCTAGCAGCAACCCCGTTTCATGCTTCTAAATTATTCCATGATTCAACGCCTGGTTATATAATATGCTGACAATTCAGCCCTGGTTTTCAGAATCCCACCCCAAAAGTTCTTGGACTTTTTTTTAGCAAGCCCCCAGAACTGTTGAGGTTTTCTAAGGAAAGTTGCTGAGCTTTGTTTTAGACAAACCCCTAAGTTGATAGGGGAGAGTTAGGAAGGAAGGAGAGATGAACTTCACTTCTGGAGGGGGCATATTCCTGTGGAGCCCCCCCCCCCTATTTTAGGATGAGCTTTCAACTATGCACAGTGTTCCTGCATGGGAAGTGGGTTAAAAACATGAAACGCTGCTTCCTGACTCACCTGTGTCTCCAGGATTGTGATCCATACTGAAAATCTGAATTTTGTAGGGACTGCAGTTAGTCTATACGCCAGAAGATGTCACTCTGGAACAACTCTCCTCATCGTGCTTTTATATTTCTGTTTGTTTCCTTACATTACAAGCGGTAAAGTTATTTATTTTAATACAGGTTTTCGAAGAGTTTATTCATTGCTTCTTTCAAGAATGGAGTGCATTTTGTAACTTGGCTCATTCAATATTTGCATTAAGGGAGGAAGGGGGAGCTTGAAAAATAACTCTGGATGGGAACTCTAAAAACATGTCCACATCGTCACCCTCAATACAAGGTAGCAAAAGAAGGAACCATAAACCCTCATGAAAGATGACCTGACACAAAGGGGAAATGTCTCATGATAAATTATGGGACCTATGTACTTCCACCTGGAATAGATTCCTAAGGGATTCTATTAATATCGTTCTGCTCTCCCCACTTTCTACATTCATATTCTATGAATGTGAATGAAAGTATACATATGAATCCTGTATCCATCACAGATTTCAAAAGGAAATAATCCTGGAAAATATATCAGAACTGATTCTTTTGACCAGTATTTCTGTTGCCCAGTGAGGTTTACACAACCCACACTACAGAGTCTAAATACATTTTGACTATTTTGGTGTGTTGGCAAACCAAAGAGCTTGTTTACAAAGTGATTGAACTACCAACCTTACTGTATGCTTGTGAAATGTAGACCACTTATAAACGCCATCTCCAACTCCTCAAAAGATTCCATCAACGGTGTCTCTGAAAAAAAAATACACATCATTTGGGAAGGCAGGAGAACTAATGCCAGTGTACTGGAAGAAGCAAAGATCAACAGTGTTAAAGCAATGATTATTCAATATCAACTTCGTTGGATCATGTTGTTCGGATGCTTGGCAAACCCTCACTCAAAAAGGGTGCCAAACACCTGCAACCCCCCCTATAATGTTTGGCAGTGCAAACCCAATGTTTCACAGTAGGTGAAAAAATGTGCCCTTGCAACCTAACCCATGGGGGTCACGGTTTCTGCAAAAACCCGACGTCTTCTGATTCACTTGAAAAGGGCGCCAAACACCTGCAAATGGTATCCTGTGACCTTTAGCGGCGCAAACACCACATTTCACTTTAGGCCATAAAATGAGCGCCCGGCGCCATGACCCTCGGGTCATGGTGTTCGCCACAAACCCGGCATCTTTTGATTCACTCAGAAAGGGTGACAAGTACCTTCAAATGGCCCCCTGCAACATTTGGCAGTGCAAACACGACATTTCACGGTAGGGCATAAAATGAGATCTCAGGGGCTCATGGTATTCGTCAAAAACCCGACGTTGTCTGATTCACTCGAAAGCATCACCAAGCACCTGCAAATGGCCCCCTGCAATGTTTTGTGGAAAAAATGACACCATAATCCACGGGGTCACGGTTTTCATAATAATAATAATAATAATAATAATAATAATAATAATAATAATAATAAATTTGTATTTATACCCCGCCCTCCCCAGTCAAAAACTGGGCTCGGGGCGGCTGACACCAACAGAATTACAATAAAACATAAAAACAATTAATTAAAATACAGATTAAAATACCGTATTAAAATTTAAAGTGCAGCCTCAATTCAAGTATTCCATAAATCCAAGCCATGAGGGAGGAAAAACACAGGGGTCAAGCTGAGTCTAACCCAAAGGCCAGGCAGAACAGCTCTGTCTTGCAGGCCCTGTGGAAAGATGACAAATCCCGCACGGCCCTGGTCTCCTGGGAAAGAGCGTTCCACCAAGTTGGGGCCAGTACTGAAAAGGCCCTGGCTCTAGTAGAGGCCAATCTAGCCATCTTATGGCTCAGGATCTCCAGAATATTGTTGTTTGTGGACCTTAAGGTCCTCCGCGGGGCATACCAGGAGAGGCGGTCCCATAGGTACGAGGGTCCCAAGTCGCATAGGGCTTTAAAGGTCAAAACCAGCACCTTAAACCTGATCCTGTACTCCACCAGGAGCCAGTGCAGCTGGTAAAGCACTGGATGAATGTGGTCCTGCGGCCGGGACCCTGTAAGGAGCCTCGCCGCAGCATTCTGCACCCGCTGGAGTTTCTGGGTCAGCTTTAAGGGCAGCCCCGCGTAGAGCGAGTTACAATAGTCAAGCCTGGAGGTGATCGTCGCATGGATCACTGTGGCCAGATTGGGATGAGAGAGGTAAGGGACCAACTGCTTGATACGGCGGAGATGGAAAAATGCCACCTCACAAAAAACAACAACACAACAGCGTCCGATTCACAAAAAAGGGTGCCAAACAGCTGCAAAAGAAGCCCTGCAATGTTTGGCAGTGCAAACGCCACATTAGTGCATTGGAAGACATTGGTATTTTGGCAAAAACCAGGACGCTGAGGGCTCATTTTTTGGCCTACCTGGAAACATGGTGTTTGCACCACCAAGTGTTGCAGGGGGCAATTTGCAGGTGGTTGGCACCGTTTTTGAGTGAATCGGGGAGTATATTGAGATGGGGATGGTTATTGAGATATGTTGTAATGGTCCCTCAAATGTCCACTTGATCCTTTTCCTTCCTCTTGGTAGTACCATATTTCTGGGGAAATAGACTTGCACTGCAGCACTGGGAGGAGAAATGTTGCTCATGTCAAAAGGGCGGATGTGAGATTTGTGAGCCCAGCCAGCTCAATGATGTACAATAAGGAAGATGAGTGGCTGGTCTTATGAAAGTGGAAATTCAAAACCAGCGTTTGGGGAAGGAGGATGTCAGACTCATCTTAATTCAACGTGGAAGTCTGAGACGAAAGAGAGCCCAGGTGCATGATTGCAAATTAAGAACATATTAAAATGACACAAAAGGGTATACAATCTGGCTGCATGGATTTACATCTAGTTAACGGCAGGAGCCGAGAAGAAAGGACAGAAATCTGCCTCGGGGAAGGTTGATCCTTTGCCTCTGAATCATGTCACTGAGTCTGCAGCATTATATACTGGGATGAGGCTTCCTTGTCATTTCCTGCAGAATTCAGGAACCCAGGAATGTATAATGGACTGGATCCGTGGAGATGAGGGAATAGAATACACTGGTCCAAAAAAAATCTACCCCGAAGGAGCAAGAAGAAACACAAAACTGGAGTCAGGCATGAGGTGCAAATGGGGAAATGGAACATGCCAAAACATGGAAGTTTAAGCAATTGCCAGAAGTCTTGGCGTATCTCCTTGGAAAGGTAAGGTAAAGGAATTAGACGGTTAAGTTTGGTCAAAGGCAACTATGGGGTTGCGACGTTCATTTCACTTTCAGGCCAAGGGACCCAGCGTTTGTCCACAAACAGCTTTCCAGGACATGTGGCCAGCATGACTAAACCGCTTCTGGCGCAATGGAACACCGTGATGGAAAGCAGGGCACACAGAAATGCCGTTTACCTTCCTACCACAGCGGTACCTATTTATCTACTTGCACTGATGTGCTTTCTAACTGCTAGGTTGGCAGGAGCTGGGACAGAGCAACAGGAGCTCACCCCGTCGTGGGGATTCAAATTGCCAACCTTCCGATCGGCAAGCCCAAGAGGCTCAGTGGTTTAGACCACAGTGCCATTCCTTGGAAAGCACAGCTGGCAGGCTGGTTCTGAACATGAATAGCTTGTATTTGGTTTTGATTGTTAAGCCACTCCCAGCACATGTGAAAAAGGGTAGGTCTGGATAGGGGACCTATCCTTAATAGGCAAGAAAGGGACACCAGCAAGCTCAGGGACAATTTGGTAAACTTGGTTCACTCGAGGGATCTCAGCCCGAAGTTTTAAGGCTCGTTGCATCGACAAATAACCTCACATCAATCCTCCCTCCAATGCAGAAAGAAGCTTGTTTTCCAACCCACCCCCCATATATTCAGAATGCTACAGAACAGCAAGCATCCCTTTTCAGCTTACATACATTTTTCATCTGCTTGAAGGAGGAGATTTAAGTCCTTCCTGTCCATCCATTTGCGGTAACGCAGTTTGGGGTTCAGGCAATGCAGACCTTGGCTAATAATTTCTGTGAGAAAATGGTAGGCAACTGATTTCAGATCTTGAAGGTCAAAAATCCGTTTCTCAGTTCCTGTTCTAGGAATGCTTGAGGATGTGAAACATAATTCAAATTTCTACAGGTAGAAGATGCTCCCAACTAAATCTGGATACTTTATCCAACCTTTATTTAGTTGATACAAGTACAGTAGTACCTCGAGTTACAAACTTAATTTGTTCGGGAGGTCCGTTCTTACGCCAAAACTGTTCTTAACCTGAGGTACCACTTTAGCTAATGGGGCCTCCTGCTGCTGCCATGCCGCCAGCACACGATTTCCATTCTCATCTTGGGGCAAAGTTCTCAACTCGAGGTACTACTTCCGGGTTAGCGGAGTCTGTAACCCAAAGTGTTTGTAACCCGAAGCGTTTGTAACCCAAGGTACCACAGTACATAAATATACATGCATACACAGCTACATATATGCCTTCTAGATACAAGAATATTGTCTCTGTCTATACCACTCTTCCCATACCTGGTAATTTCTGGAACATTTGGATCATAGCTTCGAACAGCCATAACCAGTGCAGCCAAAGGTCAGGTATAATGGGATCTGTAGTCCAAAACATCTGGAGAGTGCACCAGGTTCGGAAAGGTTACACAAAAAAGGGACTTGTAACCTGTGACTTAGCAAGCAGGGTGAGTGAAGTCCGCATTGCAAAGAGACTCTCTGAAAGTTTCTTACCACCAAAATGTTAACAGCATCTATTTCAGATTGCGGTTAGCGTTTCCCAGTAGTACTAAACAGAATGCTTGTTCCGTTATAAGAGTTTGCCCTCCGGGAAATGACATAAAGCCACTATCTAGGAAGCAGACAATATTTTCCTTGAGATGAACTTGAAACGGTCCCAAGGGTTAGTTAGGAAACAGGACTGCTGGAAGGTGGAGGGCTGGATTTAGCCCAAAGGAAAGGAAATATTTCCTCCTGTGCGCTTTCCATATTTAAGAACCTAGAAGGTGCACTTAGATGACCAGTTTTTTAAAAAAACTCACAGCACACCCTGGGAGAGCAAGAAATAAAAATGGCTCCTGGAGTGTTAAGGAGAGCACAGGGAATGCAGTGTGTATTATGCAGGAAACTTACAGACCATGGCAGCTAAAGGTGACTTCTGCGATAGGTAAGGTCCTAATAGCACCCTGGAGAGTCATTGGCTGTGAGAGGCAAAGCACAAAATATGGAGGGAACTTGTCTACTGCTGAATGTGTCGTGGGACAGATAAACATCTTCCTAACCCTTGTGAAGAAATGAAAAATGCAAGAGTGTGTGTGGTTTAAGCAATGGCTTGTAGTGGAAATGGGCACCGATATAACGATATAACCGATATAAATCAAGACAGGAGTGCCTGGCGTGCTATGGTCCATGGGGTCACGAAGAGTCGGACACGACTAAACGACTAAACAACAACAACATAACGTGAAGAAAAGAAGAAGATGGGGAGAACTAATGAAGACTCTGTGCCATATAAACAAAAGATAATGATCAAAATTAGATGTGGACTGTTGACATATGCCTACTTCCATCCTGGATGTAGCGTCAGTACGGATCTGGGGAAAGGCTGCAGTTGAATACATGGCTGCATATAATTCCATGATCTGTCCAGATAAAATGATAGTCCTGTTTTCCCAGTAGTGATGTATGGAAGTGAGAGCTGGACCATAAGGAAGGCTGATCGCCAAATGATTGATGCTATTGAATTATGGTGCTGGAGAAGACTCTTGAGAGTCCCATGGACTGCAAGAAGATCAAACCTATCCATTCTTAAGGAAATCAGCCCTGAGTGCTCCCTGGAAGGACAGATCATGAAGCTGAGGCTCCAATACTTTAGCCACCTCATGAGAAGAGAAGCATCTTTGGAAAAGACCCTGATGTTGGGAAAGATTGAGGGAACTAGGAGAAGGGGACGACAGAGGACGAGATGGTTGGACAGTGTTCTCGAAGCTATGAACATGGGTTTGACCAAACTGCGGGAGGCAGTGCAAGACAGGAGTGCCTGGCGTGCTATGGTCCATGGGGTCACGAAGAGTCGGACACGACTAAACGACTAAACAACAACAACATAACGTGAAGAAAAGAAGACGCATGTATTTGGTTTCCACCACATGTCTGTTAGTGAAAGACAGCTCTGGCTGACATTTAGGGTTGAGTCTCATGAGCATATTCATCACTCGATGACTGCAGGATCAAACCTTTTCTGGACATGCAGTCAATTACACCAGGAACGCTGCTTTGGGGTGCAAACAGTTGGTGGATGGGGTGTCAAAACAAAACTCACCCTTGTGTTAAGTAAGAGAAGAAAGCATTTGTTCTAACTTTACCTGTCCAGTCTTTATTTAAAATGTTAAATATGATTCGGCATGAGGTCTGCAGAATGAATATAACTTGTCATGTAAGCATAGAGGGATGGAAGATCAGCGGTTTGCGTTTCCACAGACTAACACTGCTAGCCTCACACCCGGAATGAAGATTTGACAAATTGAGTATTTGGTCAAAGATTATATTCATTAATCTACCAGTGGTATTTGACTCCTAGTAAGCTAGCAAAAATGTATAGAACAAAGTACAAAGTACAAATATCTGCTGGAAATGTAAAGCAAAAGAAGGTACCTTTTATCATATGTGGTGGTCATGTAAAGTAATAAAGGCTTTCTAGGAAATGATATATAAAGAACTGAAAGAAATGTTTAAAATAACTTTTTTTAACAAACAACCAAACAAACCAGAAGCCTTTTTCCAGAGCACCTTTTAAAAGGGCATTGGATGTCCAAAGACCTGGTTAAAGAGGAGCATTTTCACCTGGTGCCTAAATGTGTCTAATCTGGCACCATCCGGATCTCCCTGGGGAAAGCTTTCCACAAACAGGGAGCCACTGCAGAAAAGGCCCTTTCTCGTGTTGCCACCCTCCGGACCTCTTGAGGAGGAGGCAAATGAAGGAGGGCCTCAGAGAATGACCTCAGGGTCCAGGTCGGTTCATATGGGGAGAGGGAGAATTCCAAATAATTCCTACTATTCATTAGCATTGTGGGTTACAAGCAGACCTGTTTCATACCCTCCAACATTTCTCCGATGAAAATAGGGACGCCCCCTTCCATAATGATAATTTTACTATGTATACCCCACCTGTCTGACTGGGTTACCCCAGGCACTCTGGGCAGCTCCCAACACACACACACACACACACACACACACACACACACACACACACACACACAACAGAATTTCCTGCAGATGGCCTGGGGGTCAGATAATGCCATACCCTCCAACAGACATAGGCAAACTCAGCCCTCCAGATGTTTTGGGACTACAAATCCCATCATCCCTAGCTAACAGGACCAGTGGTCAGGGATGATGGGAGTTGCAGTTCCCAAAACATCTGGAGGGCTGAGTTTGCCTATGGCTGCCCTCCAACATTTCTCCAATGAAAATAAGGACATCCTAAGGGAAAGTGGGACATTCTGGGATCAAATCAGAAACTGGGGTGTCTTCTCTAAATCAGGGACCTCCCTAGAAAATAGGGACACTTGGAGGGTCTGCTGTTTTCAATCAGAACTGGCACATCAGCACGGGTTGAAGTGTTAAGTTTTAGATTGCCAGAAAGTTGCTTCCAACAGAACTGTACATGCAGCATTTAAACAAAGCTGCAGAACTGTTCTTTTTTCTGCTAGTAAATCTTACTTTTTACTCACAGAGCCTCTATTAGTGGGTAATCTGGCCTGTGTCCCTGAAAGTGCTTGATATGACTGTTCTCGTACTCCAGTTTGGCTGGCTGAAATGTATCACTGAAACATTCAGCATAAACCTGCACTTTAACCATGTTTGTGTACCTGACTTTTTTCTCATCCAGGGGACTTTGGCTTCAATCAAGTATGGCTTACAACCCATTTGAGAAATAGCTTCCATAATCATCCAAGCTCACAATTTAAGAGGAAATTATTTTATATTTTTTGTCAAGAAGGGGGAGAACTGTCCTTCTCTAAAGTTATTCTTCTCTTGAAAAAAAGAAAAGGAAAAGAATATTGGTTTTCAGAGGTCATCACAATTCTAATGTTTAAATCAATACAGGCATTTAGAGACTTAATAGAACTGAAAGGGAAACATGCTCCACATTCAGAAAAGCGTTTCCAAATATCCTCACCTTTCATCCAACAAGCTGAATGTGTCTGCTTAAATCACTGCGATTCACTACCAAGCTGAAAGGCTTCCTGAAAACAGCCACAGTTCTCAAAAAATAAATACCAGGACACCCCAAAACTTACCAAAAAAGACCCCACAATTTTTCGATTGACTTGCCTGAGATCTGGGACAAAGCGCCAAATTTCAGAAATTCCTCCCAGACATGAATTCCTCCATCAAAATCCTGGTTATGTCTGGGAAAATCCGGATGTAGGCAGTCCTATCTCTACGCTAGCGTGGTTTAGGTAACCTGAGGACCTCAAGTCCTCAGCTAATGCTAATGTGTTGTTTGTTTGCATTTATGCTTATAACAGTATATTTTAAAAAAGGTACAGTATATTTCTGCCCATGTCTCTTTTGCATTTGTTTATCTGTAAGGCTTTTCAATTTGCACATTTACCTGTGAATTAAAAACAAAAAACCCAAAATTTTGCAGGTAAATGCATACTTAAATGTGCATTTAAATATGCATTTCCCATGTATTTTAAAATTTGTTTTGAGCCAAGGAGTATCAAGCAGTGTGAAAGGCAGTGGATCCCAAAGTTCAAATCTGCACATTAGTTAAAGTGAGCTCAATTCATATCAAAATTCGCAGAGATCAAATCCCTGAAACATCTCCAGTTCTAGGATTTATTTTGGCTGCTGATGGTTGTCCTTTTGTGTGCTAGGAATATCCACTTTGGGAGGAAACAAAATCGTTCATACGTTTTGAAATCCTGTTGTTTACCAGAATAAGCCATGTAGAACAAAAGCTAAAAAGATTGCTTCATGTCCTGTCTTGATTTTTGGAAACATTATGCTCCCCATTAAACCTTTCCCTCTCTTCCCCCCCCCCCTTCTTCCAATGGGTCTTTGGAGAAATATTGTAGTTAGATCTCATTTCTATTCATGTAGAATCAAAGGGTGAAATAGATTGGAGCGCTTCATTTGTTTTGCCTTTTTCTTCCTTCTATAGCAAATATGGAAATAGATTGAAAAGCTGGTCCAAGGGCCCTTGACATGGGGGGGGGGTCATTTTGATGCAGTGCTTGGGACAAACTTCCAAAGTCTCTCAAAAGAAAGGAATCATATAAAATATCCCAACTTTAAAGAGAATAGTTGGGGAAAACAAAGCTGAAATAATTGTTATGAGTTTGTTGGGGAGGAAGCAAGCTGACTTCCTGTGTTCAGGAGATAGCCTGGGTGATGTGCCATTAAATGAAACAAAGGAAAGTGGCTCTGTGAGAGATGTCAAATGTCTTTTTTACTGTTTGAATCCAAGATTCAGCAGTCTGAGTACAACTCTCCCAACTAAATGCAGTTTCCAAACTACTCAGAGGTGGCTCCATGTAGAAAATATCATAATCCTCTATAATAAAGTCCAAGTGTCTCTGCGTCCAGTCCCTGTGTCCGTGGGTTTGTGCTACCGCGAGCCAGCAAGCAACAGGTGCGCGGCTCCGCTCGCGAGGGTATTTACAAATGTTTGACAACATATGTTCTCGCGCCCGTTTATTTAACGGGCTCAATGACACTAGTAATGTAACTAAAGCAATGAAATAACATTGGGAGTGCAGCAGCAGTTTTTAACTTAAGGGTTATTTTTGTTAATAGTAACCAAGAGAGGAGTACAGGAAGTGTTGCTCGGGAACCAGAGTGGCCTGATCTTCTATGAGGTGGCACATATTTAGATTGGCTGTGTAGTTCTGAGGGAGATTTTCTTCTGTATGTTTGGTTGAATGTCTTCCTGCTTTGTACAAGGCCTGCGGTGAGACAGACCCAAGTTCTCTGTTTATTCATCCTCATTGTTGAATTTCCCCAATAAAGGGTTATGAAGACTTTCCCCCTCATTATATCTAATATCTGGTATAGGGAGCCGTGCTGGTCTGCCGTAGTCGAAACAAAATAAAAAAAATATCCTTCCAACTAAGTTTGTCATTGGTATGAGCTTTCATGTGCATGCATGCTTCCTCTGAAGAAGTGTGCATGCACACAAAAGCTCATACCAACGACAAACTTAGTTGGTCTCTAAGGTGCCACTGAAAGGTATTTTTTTATTTTGAACTGCAACCATAGTGCATTACACCAGATGAAAGTTTCATTTAATGGCTCAGTGATTTAATCGGGGGGGGGGGGTGTTACAGAAAGTCACTTATTGGTGGCATTCTGCTATTGTGTTTTTCCTTCATAATGTGAGATGCAATCAGGTATATTTATCCATTGTGACTAGGGTAACTCATGATTCTTGTTTAAGACATGGCTTAACACAAATTGGGTTGCATTGGGATATATTAATAAGAAAACTTCACCATGGGAGAATTATGATAAAGACTCACTCTTCGCTTAATAGCAGCACTTTTCATTACATGTGACTTCAGGAATTCTAGCAGTGTCCTGATGAGGTGCTAAAAATGAACTGGAAATATATATATATATATAAAATCATGGTAAAGTGCAATTTGCAAATGGAAGTTAAGTGCCTTGAAAATAGAAAAGCACTGAAGAGTTTTTACTCAGGCATTAAGCATTTGGGGCTGACATTAATATCCTGTGGGAACACACCATTTCTCATAAGACACAATGCGACGGTGTCATAATTTTTGCTTAAAGTAATGACAGCCAGTGGCCACCTTACCATCAGAATAATAGTTCATACTTAAGTAGAAAGGGAACATACAAGCAATATATTTGCCATTCAGGAGCATTTCTTGAATGTAAGCAGGAAAGGTCCCTGATTCGGAGAAAGCTATGCACAAAACATGCTGTGTACAACTAACTCTATGCGTCTCTCTCTCGGTGTGTGTTTCTAAATTAAAAAACACACACACACACATTGGTGCCAGACAGAATATACAGATATTCATTCCCTTCCATATCAATCAACATTATGACAGTCAAACTGGGAATCCATTTGACCACATGCTTCCGGTACAGGTATGGAAGAAATTCAATTAATGAACCAAATGCCTCAGGACCAAAATGAGGAGCTTTACTTCACCCCATTTTATCTCAATTAATATATTAATTGAGTAAAAGAGCAGTAAGGTTATGCAATGTATGGATAAACCAATTTCCACTGTATATAAAAAGACACACACACACACACACACACACACACACACACACACACACACAGTCTTTTTATATACAGTGGAATATATATGTATATATATGCCGGTATCAGAACACATTAAAAAGGTAAAGATAAAGGACCCCTGAAAGTTAAGTCCAGTCGCGAACAACTCTGGGGTTGTGGTACTCATCTTGCTTTACTGGCAAAGGGAGCCAATGTTTGTCTGTAGACAGTTTTTCCGGGTCATGTGGCCAGCATGACTAAGCCGCTTCTGGCGAAACCACGGAAATGCCGTTTACCTTCCCGCTGTAGCGGTACCTATTTATCTACTTGCACTTTGACATGCTTTTGAACTGCTAGGTCAGCAGGAGCTCGGACCGAACAATGGGAGCTCAGCCCGTCATGGGGATTCGAACCGCCGTAAGTGCTTGGTAATTTGCAAATGATCCCATTTTTTCCAAAGTTAAGACATCTTGGTCTGGTTGCAAGCTGTTTGCAATTTGAGGTCAGTTTCTTGGGAGTTTTGCCCTGCAATGCAATCAAAACGGGTGATTTTTGAGCAGTTTGTAAAGAAATAAATGGTACGTTTGTGCTACAAGATTTGGTTGGTTCTGGTTGAAATGGGTTTCTTTCTGTTAACATGACTTAAAATGAGTTATAATGATGCACACTTGAAGTTTTAAAGCTTTTTAAAGGTTTTGGGCATCGTTTAGCAACCCTTGTTCCTTTCCTTTCTGCTAAACCCTTGAAATAGATACCGCATTTTTCTGTGTATTAGACGAGGTTTTTTGACTCAAAAATCATGTCAAAAAACTGGGGTCGTCCTATACACGGATAGTGGCATGGTGGGGGGGGGGGGAAAGTGGCGCATCTGCCAACCAGTTGGCGGGAGCACAATTTTCCCTGATGCCGCTGCACACAGGAAATGATCTAGGGAGTGTTTCCTGTCTGCAGCTGCATGGGGGGGGAGAAGCTCAACAACTTTGGGCTATCTCCCTCCATTTTCTTAAAATTGAGTCTCCGAAATTAGGGGGCGGGGTCTTATAGACGGAGAAATACGGTACTTGATCCAAAATGTGTTGTGTTGATTTAATAATAGACATTCATCCTTTGCAGCATCTTTGAGATACAGTGGTACCTCGACTTATGAAGACGAACCGTTCCGCGGTCGTCTTTGTAAGTAAAAGTCTTTGTAAGTCAAAGCGCCGCTAGGCAGAATGCGTGTGTCGGGTGCGTGTGCCAGGAGGACTTCCAGAGGCTTCGACTTCGGAAGTCGAATTCTTCGGAAGTCGAATTCTTCGGAAGTCGAAGCCTTCAGATGTCGAGGTATGACTGTACATTGCTCTGTTTTGTTTACAACCCAGGTTCACCTGCAATGGTCCCTTCTGTCTCTACCCACTGGAAGGAAGAGCTTGCAACTTTCTTTCTTCTTTTTTCAGAGATTTACAGTGCAGTCCTATTTAGGTCTAATCAGAAGCCTCATTGGGTTCCATATAAGCATGTTGATCCTCAAGTATCCATCCCCAAAAGCCCTGAAACAAAGTTGCAAAACCGATTTGCAAAACTCTTTCTCCTCAAATTCCATGTGTTTATCTCAGTTTATCACCAACTGTAGCTGAGGCTGTGTTTAAGAACTACCGGTACATCCCAAATTCTTCTCAGCTGCAAAGTCAGTCATCTATCCAGTTATAAGAGTTCATTATTTTGCAGTCCCCAACTGCCCTGCAAAACTCTCTCCGAATAGTGATCAAGGTCTGCCTGCACTAGAGATGATTCCTGCACTGCATTGATAAACCCATCTTTCTGTGCTCAGTGATATTGCACTTAGTGAGCCTCATTAATTTGCCTGCAACAAAATAAGTTTTCATTCTAAATGTCTCCGTTGATTCTAACATTTTTCTAATTGCTCTGGGCTGAAATAGATCTCCGCTGATGTCATTATATTATGAAGGGCCAAATTAGCCAATCATCCAGAAGGTTCATAGCAACAAACAGTGTGATCCTTTGCATGTTTACTCTGCAGTAAGGCCTACTGTGTTTAATGGGGCTTTCCTCCAGTATTGTGACCAAGGTTTGGGTCCATTAATTAAACACCACTAGGGTGGGGTCAGGATCGATTGTATACTGTGAAGCAGAATGCATGATTGACACGTGACACTTGTCTTTGCCTCCAGAACAATTTTATGCCTCGTTAAAATACTCAGTTCAGCTAGTTGTCTTTAGACAACTCAAAGGCACCACATTCAAAGTGATAGATTTAAATATTATTATTATTTTTTTAAAAAGTAGTCACATCATGCATTATTTGGTGGTTTACTATTTAAAAGTATCTTCCTTTCTCTGTTTACTTCTTCCGTATTACAAGGATGGTGCTCATTCTACTCTGTATTTAAAGGAATATCCACAACAACAATTTCCTGCACAGAGATTGCTAGAAGTGCAAACTGAGCTATTCATATGGAAAATCTATGGGATCTATTGAATCTGATATGTAGGAAAGAAAAGTGAATTTTATGCAGCTTCATAAATATTTGTGCTTCTTTGACTTTACAGGCATTATTCATGATCAAGGGACAGTGTGCGATTGCTGATACACATACAATGACTTCCTGAAAGCCCAGGCGCAGGCATTTTCAGTAAATGCATGACTCTTATACGAGATAAATTCAGCCGGGCATCAGCAAGAGAAATTATGTGGCATACTGCTCCGAAAAACTGGTTTAACCTTAACCTAAGTAGCAGATGTTTTAAAGAGGAGTGAAATCAATTGACATGAAAATGAGATTTCCTAAACTGACAGCCGGTATCAAATTTGCTCCTGAATTTCCTGCTGAAGTGAAATATCTATTGGGATTTTGAGGAAAGCTGCAGGAATCCTGATCAAAATAGTGATATTTCTCAAGGAGAAAGAGCATACACACAAATTCCAGGCAAAGCAAACTTTGAAGTGAGCGTTGCGGTTCCCACTCAAGGAGTTCGTTTTTCTTGTTGGAAAAACACACAAAATTTATCTGCAGACTTGTATAGAGCACACCTTTAACCCAAAATGAAAGGTCTTATTCACAAATCCATGTACAGCACCCAACCTCACTGCATTTGATTATTCACAGCTCAATTTATGCTCTCACTTCACATCAGCCAATGTGAATGGATACTGGGATGTTCTTTGCTGCAAAGGCCCATTCCTATAGGAAATTCTCCGCTTGATGTTTCAGCCATAAACTGTTGGATGGGCCAGGGATGGTCTATCCAATTTCACCGGGGGGCAGTGGCACCCCAGTGTTACTGCCACCCCATCAAAGCCTTGTTTACAGGGGGTGGTGCAGCTGTGGTTGCTGTTTCTGGGTCCTGGCTAGATATTATTGTTACTGAACTTATATACCGCCCTATACCTGGGGGGGGGGGTCTCAGAGTGGTTCATAGAATAAAATCAGGATATAAAACCACAAAGTACATAATAAAGATAAAAACAACAACCCACAACCCCCCCACACAAACATTTTAAAAGGGCGTACGATGCAAATCAGATCAGTGAACAGCCTGGTTAAAAAGGAATGTTTTTGCCTGGCACCTGAAGGTATATAATGAAGGTGCCAGGCAAACTTCCCTGGGGAGAGCATTCCACAGATAGGGAGCCACTCCAGAGGAGGCCCATTCTCATGTTGTCACCCTCCGGACCTCTCGAGGGGGAAAAAATAGTTTAAACCAGAAAACAACTTCAAACTAATGAGCTAAGGCAGCACAGAAATCCTTGCATAATAAGCATACAGGAGAGAGATGGCTATATTTCGAATACATTTCCAATAAAGGGCAATGGCACAGATACACTGTGGTTGTGACTGTGATAACAGACGTAAGAGACTGAGGTCAGTTGTATATCAGAAATGTGTTCTGTGACATAGGTGTGTTTGCCTTGGGTTCTGACATGCTTCCTGGGCCACAACATCCACCTGGGTCATGACACCCATGTAGCAGAAGGAGCATGAAGTGCTGAGGCTTTGAGGACTGGGACATTCGCAGGGAAACTAAAATGCTTGTTTACAAAGCTATTGCACTACCAACCTTACTGTATGCTTGTGAAACATGGACCACTTATAAACGCTATCTCCAACTCCTCAAAAGAGTCCATCAACAGTGTATCCAAAAATTTGTACACATCACCAGGGAAGACAGGCTAACTAATGCCAGTGTACTGGAAGAAGCAAAGATCATCAGTGTTGAAGCAATGTGTCACGGTCCGGTCGGCGGGCATCAGGACCAGAGGCAAGATGGTGGTGAAGAAGCAGGGTCGAGGAGCAAGGCAGAGGCGAAGGTCCATGGGGCACGAAGCAAGGCGAAGGCAAAGCAAGGGTCCAGGAACAAGAAGCAAGGCGAAGGTCCACGGGGCAAGAACAAGGCGAAGGCGAAGCAAGGGTCCAAGGAGCAAGGCGAAGGATCCAGGAACAAGAAGCAAGGCGAAGGTCCAAGGGTCAAGGAGCAAGGCGACGGCGAGGCAGGGGTCCAAGAAGCACGGCGGCAACAAGGCAAGGGTCCAAGGAGCAGGAGGCCAGATGCAACCAGGCAGGGATAGCGTTGCTGTGGCAAAGAGCTGAAGGGAAATGCTGGGCTTTTATCCCTCCCAGCTCCTGCCACCAGGTGCAGTGAGATCTCAAGTGGCCTCACCTGGGTGACTACTCCTTGTCTCTCCAGCACAAGCTGAGGACTTCACCTGTGTGGCCACGCCTTGCTTCTCCAGCACAAGCTGAGGCAGGCCCCAGTCCTGCAAAGCAGTACAGGCCCCAGAGCCTGACTCCAGCCCATACTCCTGACACAATGATTTTTCAACACCAACTTTGTTGGACTGGTCATGTTGTTCGGATACCTGATTATCGTCTTCCAAAACAACTACTCTATTCCGAATTTAAACACCGACAACTGGGAAACACTGGCCTGCAAGCGCTCCAGTTGGAGAACAGCCTTTACCAAAGGTGTCATGGACTTTGAAGCTGCTCGAACTCAGGGAGAAAGGGAGAAACGTGCTGAGAGGAAGACACATTTGGCAAACCCTCACCATGTTCAACTCCTGCCCAGAAACCTCACTGTGGAAGGAAGTGTGGATCCAGAATTTACCTCCACAGTCACTTACAGACTCACTGTTAAGACCAGGACAAGATCTCAAAGTAGCTGTCTTATTACAGAAAAATTTCAGAAACAGACTGGAAAGAGAAGTTGCTGAATTGCAACTCATTACCAAGCTTAAAACCATGGAGAGACCTGGTCTGAATAAAGACACTGGATTCTTATCTCATTATACATGATAAAGCTTTCTTTAGCCATCTCACCCCTTGCTTTTTCCTGCAAGACCAATTGCAGTCGTTAACAGTCATGAACAGTCATCAACAGGTTTACCACTCCTATCAGCCAATCACCCATTCTAAACACCCTTCTGAGCAATACCCCTCCCCACCCTCTGAATATACATACGGGTCTGTTTCAGTGTATCTGAAGAAGTGCGCATGTACACGAAAGTTCATACCTATGACAAATGGACAGATCCTGAAGCTGAGCTCACTGGAAGGACAGATCCTGAAGCTCAGGCTCCAATACTTTGGCCACCTCATGAGAAGAGAAGACTCCCTGGAAAAGACCCTGATATTGGGAAAGATGGAGGGCACAAGGAGAAGGGGATGACAGAGGACGAGATAGCTGGACAGTGTTCTCAAAGCTACAAACTTGAGTCTGACCAAACTGCGGGAGGCAGTGGAAGACAGGAGTGCCTGGCGTGCTATGGTCCATGGGGTCACGAAGAGTCGGACACGACTAAATGACTAAACAAGGAAAACATGACAAACTTAGCTGGTCTCTAAGGTGCTACTGGAATGATTTTTGTTTTGTTTTTTTGTTAAGACCATGTTCATGGAAGACAATCTTTCTCGGCTACAAGTGATCACCAAAGAAGAAAGAAGAAGTACTTTTTGACACCCAAGACAGACAATCCCACAAATTCCCCTCTACGAATGCAGCAGCAACAGCAGCAGCACAATAATATATTAATTTAATACCTAACAATCTGCTGCCATTTCATGATACCGAAAATCAGTAAGCAGCCATCCAAGGTAGGGTTATCCTTTCAGGGTTCCCCTGCCCAACCCCAACACACAAACACACAACTGAGGTCAACGGGTAACCTTGGACCCATGTTGCAATCATTTGGGCTGGATCCAGACTGATTTAGTTGCACTTTTTTCTCATTGAAATTAGTGGAATTTGAGCCCATCTCTAACTTGTCCCTATCATAAGGTGAACATGCCTCAGTCAGCCAACCCTGAGAAATAAGAAGCTAAAACATGAGAAAAGGGATACAAGGAGCTTTCCAGAAAGAATCAATCTGGAGATGCATACACAAGGGGTGGGGGGGCGGGGGGTCCGATTTTAATTTCACAGTTAAAAGAGTTGCTATGGTTATTGAAGTAGAATAACAAATATGCAATTTCAATTTTAGTATTAAAAAAAAAACTTCAAAACTTCATGGTCCCTATGACAGTTCAAATCCATTAACAAAATAATGGAAACTTGCCCTAGAAAGAGACACGCAGCAGTGGCGTATTCCTTGTGAGGTTGAAACTGAGCACCACAGATAACAGTTGTGCCCAAGGCAATAAAATGAGAAAAACATCCAAAACACAGCCCCCAAAATGGTGTCCATGTATTTATTGGAGCACTTACTTAATTGCTAATGCAGAGCCCAAAGGATCCTGTTAGTGTCTATACCTTGCTTGTGGCATGCACTGAACAAAGGGAATATTTATGTCATGGTAACCATTCCCAACCACCCTAATAATATCATAATCACCATCATTTTATACATCATTATGAAAGCATAGGGCAATGTAAGAAAACACAGCTGATTTCTGCCCCCCCCCAAGAGCTTACCATTTAAATTACAGCGACAGTAGGCTATAAAGAGGAGAGGAAAATAACTGTAGCAAACAGTGCTGTGTGTTGAGTTTTTTGTTTTGGCTTTGGTAGGGGAACGTTTAGGGCCAAAGGCACCAGCTTACAAGGGCATTTTTTGGAAGGAGGGGGCCTGATGTTTTGCCTCCTTCCCTAAGATGGGTAGAAGCTTCCTGGTTTTTGGAAAAAGAGACGCCAGGGAAACATTTAGGGGACTAACCATGTGTGGAAAAAAGATCCCTCTACTTCATTGCATTTCCAACATTTGCCTTTTTCTTTTTTAAACATTTTCGCTAGTTTGACAGGTGTTAAGTACCATGTGTAGGTCATTTTCATCAAATTTTCTTTTAGTGTGCAACAACACGCCCTGAAATTCATATTTACTCTCCACAAATTCACCCATAGCTCATAACTAATACCGGTATTATGACCCCCATCCTGTGTCTACTTAATCATACTTGGTTTCACAAATTCCTCTTTTGTTTCCCTAGCGGGTCTTGAGCAAATCCAGGAGAATTGGAGCTAACAGAAATGAACAGAGGAAGAAATTTGAAGATTAAAAAATTTGGAATACACGATTTCATAGAAAAGTAAAGAAACCAGGAAAAGGGTGGAAGGAAAGTCACCAGGTATTTAGTTGTATGTAGAGATTGATGTGAAAGTTGTACAATTGGGGGCATGGAGGGAAGGGTGTGTGGGATGCGTGGTTTTTGTTTCTGTAATAAAAATGCATTTTTATTTGTTAAAGGGGTAAATGTTGGAGGGTACACTAGGATGTCCCTATTGTCATTGGAGAAATGTTGGAGGGTATGGAGTTATCTGACCCCTGAGCCGCCTGAAGGCAATCCTTTACAGGAAAGTTTTATTATGTTTTTATATATGTTGGAAGCTGCCCAGAGTGGCTGGGGCAGCCCAGTAAGATGTTGGGTGGTATAAACAGTAAAATTATCATTATGGAATGGGACATCCCTATTTTCACTGGAGAAATGTTGGAGGGTATGGAGGAGTTGCTCGCTTGAAACCTGAAGCACAGATGTCACAAAGACCATTGACTTAATTACAGATACAGATAGATCTGCATTCTGGCCTGCTGCTGCTGGCATAGTATCATTGGCAGGGACAAGATGAGATTTTTACAGGCACATGCAGCAAGCTACGCTGTTGTCTTCAGTATCCCGCAGTGCCATTCCACATGCAAACAGTGTTCACGAAAGGCATGAATTGCAATTAGGTTTTATGTGCAGCAAACTTGGAAGGAATCTGTCCGGGGAGCTAAATGGTTTTGGAAGTATTCACACTGAACCATCTTTGCCACCCGCCGGCTGATGGACCTGGGGCTGCGTTGAAGTTTTCAAGAGTTAATCCAAATTTCATTAGATGATATCTGGCGAATATCACTAATTAATGCACACTCCAAAGCAAATGCTCTATTGTGTAGATGGGCAAAAGTTCAAACAAAACATTATCTACAGCAATAAACACATCTCTGTACTACCGTAGTTGGAATGTTTGGGGAGTAGAAGCCATTACAATATATATATATATATATATATATATATATATATATATATATATATATATGTATATATATTGATGAAAACTCAAAGAGAGGTTTATCTGAAATATGGAGCAGTATACAATTTACATAAAACTTTTTTTAGGTCCCACTGCGTCCCAATAGAATTATGAGTTGCAAAGGAAAACAGAAACAAGAAACATCAGCGGTGAAATTCCTTCTTGTACAAAATAATTAGAGGTACAGTTTTGCCCTCTTTTTCTCTGGTCATCCTACCTAAAGATGAACATATGAAGCTGCCTTATGCTGAGTCACACAATTGGTCCACTTAGTTCAGTGTTGCTTGCTCTTACTGGCAGAAGCATTTCCTAGCCTTTCTGCCTTTTAACTAAAGTAGTTGGGAATGGAATCTGGCAATATGATTGCAAAGTCGATGCTCTACCAAAGAGCTATAGCCTACCCTACCAGAGTGGACTAGCAAACTAAACTATTGGCCTATGCAGAGATGGCAAAAATGACTGGGGAAATCAGAAACCAGGAGGATCAAAACTTCAAGAAAGAATGGGGGAAATTTATATAATATTTGAGAGACCACTGTAAACATTTGAACTCTTTAGCAGGTCTTAAACAACTCTTAACGTTACATAGACTTTGGACTCAATGGAGAACTGAAAAAAATTAGGAGGATTTATAGTATGCAGTTGAAAAGGTCAATTTAAGAACCCATGGAGCGGAGGAGGGAAGTCTAGAAATTCAGAAGAATTTTGTGTGATTTTTATTATTTGTGATTTTGAGTGTGAACGAATTTGTAAAACCAAATAAAAATCATTTAAAAAAAGCAAGAGAGCTTTGCCCTACCCCCAAAGCTTATGAACCTATAAAAATGTGTGTGTGTGTGTGTGTGTGTGTGTGTGTGTGTTTTGTACTGTGTAAGATCACTGGTCCATCTAATGCAAGAGTCCTGATGGTCAAAGGCCCATCAAGTCCTATGGGCATCCTGTTCTCACAGTGGTAAACCCATGGGAATTCTGTAAAATTGAAAATAATGTAATTTGTTGTTTAGTCGTTTAGTCGTGTCCCACTCTTCGTGACCCCATGGACCATAGCACGCCAGGCACTCCTGTCTTGCACTGCCTCCCGCAGTTTGGTCAAACCCATGTTCGTAGCTTCGAGAACACTGTCCAACCATCTCGTCCTCTGTCGTCCCCTTCTCCTAGTTCCCTCAATCTTTCCCAACATCAGGGTCTTTTCCAAAGATTCTTCTCTTCTCATGAGGTGGCCAAAGTATTGGAGCCTCAGCTTCACGATCTGTCCTTCCAGTGAGCACTCAGGGCTGATTTCCTTAAGAATGGATAGGTTTGATCGTCTTGCAGTCCATGGGACTCTCAAGAGTCTCCTCCAGCACCATAATTCAATAGCATCAATTATTTGGCGATCAGCCTTCCTTATGGTCCAGCTCTCACTTCCATACATCACTACTGGGAAAACAGGACTATCATTTTATCTGGACAGATCATGGAATTCTATGCAGCCATGTATTCAACTGCAGCCTTTCCCCAGATCCGTACTGACGCTACATCCAGGATGGAAGTAGGCATATGTCAACAGTCCACATCTAATTTTGATCATTATCTTTTGTTTATATGGCACAGAGTCTTCATTAGTAATCCCCATCTGCTACAGACAGCAATAATGCAAGAGAAACACACCTTTAAGCATGGCTGTGCTTATTTGGGATGCGTTAAACTGCAATCTTAGTTTCTCTGAGATGATTGGCCTTCAAGATGAGCCTTCAAGGTTGGAAATGTTTAAGGTTCAAGGTTCACAGAACAATGTGAAAATATGTAGCCTACCATATTTGTTGAAGCAATTAAGGAAGCCCACAATATCAACAAATTCAACCGATTCATCAAAATCAGGACAGTGATTGAAGATAAGACAAACAGGGTGAATATTTCAAAATGATCTAATTAGAAAACCAAGAGCTAGTGCCTCTAAATGATGCTCTCAAGGGCCACAGCAAAGATGACCAATGGAAAACTGGTGTTGGGCCTTACTTTTGCTGCTGACAAGTGATAATGTTGACTGTGCCAACAGCAGAGATGGCAAACAGAGGGTTGTCCTTGGCCATCCCATGGCTACTAGCTGTTGATGGTACCCACCGGCCACAGGCTGTGACAGCCATCCAGCAGCAAGTGGCTATTTCATGTTTCTAATCTTGCAGTTGGTCTGGCAGGCAGAATTATGGTCACTGTGGCTGCCATCGGTTTAACAGCTGTGGTATCACAAAGGGGGTGGAAAGCCTTGAGTTAGGCAGACAAACATCAAGGGATCTTAGAAGACCCTAGACAATGATTTCTTAAAATATAAATTAAACTGTATCTTGACTGTATGCCTTGCTTGAGCAATTTGATAGTCTTTCAGGAGAAGACGAACTACATGTGTTACTTATGGTTTCTGTCTGCTGCCCCTGGTGTATCAATGACCTACAGAGGTTCCAGTGACAAGAGCTACAAAATACCTTGTACAGCTATCCCTCACCCCCTCTGTTTATCTCCATCCTTTCCCCTGTCCCACCTTATTTATGGTCATTGGCCAATTCTTCATGTCTTTCATGCAAGACGGTGATAGAAGATTTGCTTTTTTTTTTCTCCTATAGAACTTCAGTCTGAATGGTGTTGATGTGGTGTTTAATAGTGCTGGGTTGAAATTCCTCACTCTTCTTTCAATTTTCTCTCTGCTTTGTTTTTTTAAAAAAAAGCTTTTCCTTTTTAGCTTTTGTTTTGTTTTGCTGCCTCTCTTGCATATTTGAACCCCATACAGTCGTACCTTGCAAGTTGAATAGTGTCTGTTCTGGAAGTCTGTTTGACTACCAAAACATTCAGAAACCAATGTGCAGCTTCTGATTGGCTGCAGGAAGCTCAATCAGAAACCGTGGAAGCTGTGTTGGACGTTCGGCTTCCAAAAAAACATTTGCAAACTGGAACACTTACTTCCGGTTTTGCAGCATTGGGGAGCCAAAACGTCTGAGTACCAAGGTGTTCAGGATCCAAGGTATGACTGTATCTTGAATGTTCTCCAGAAAGCATTCAAGTTTCTCTCCTGAAGGTCCAGAAGACAAGTGATATATATAGATCAGATGCACAGAGTGTGAATGCTCCCTTGGGTGCCCTTATTATGCTTCTAACACAATTCTGAGGCAGGCAATGTTTCCTTCTGGGGGGAAAAGCTGTTCACATCAGCCAAAGCAGTGGGGGTGCCCATGAAGTATTGACCACCATGGGAGAATTCATGTTGCCTCCCCAGGCAGCCTGCACCATAGGATACACTATCCTGAATTCTTTCAAATCTGATTGGGGTCCTTGCAGACTGAAATTGGGGCGGTGCAGGAAAAGCTTTGCCACTTGATTCAGCTGAATATACAAAAATTCCCTAACTCAGATGCCAGATGGGTGAAAAAACAGTTCTAACTGGGGTCTGAACTGGGGGTGACTGAGACCTTGGGGTCTTGGTGGATACCTTGATGAAAATATTGACCAAGTGTGTGGCAGATTTTCCACCATAGGAACCATTCGGAAAATAATTGAAAACAGACTCGCCAATATCATAATGCTGATATACAAACCTATGGTGGAGCTCTGGTCTCCTCACCTCAAGAAAAGAAGAAAAAAGAGAGATTGTCCAGTTGAAAAAAGGTCCAGGAAAGGGCAACCACAATTATCAAAGAGAAGGAATGACTCCAATCTGGGGAAAAGTTACAGCATTTGGGACTTTTTAGTTGAGAGAAAAGGCGAGTAAGAAGTGGCATGCTAGAAGTTTATAAAATTATGAATGACAGGGAGAAGATGGACAGAGAAAACTTTATTCCTATGAGTCAATAAAGATTATTTATGTATGCCACTACTGCAGTCCGTGTTTTGCTAGCCCAAAAATGGAAAATGAGTGTGGTCCCAAATAAAGAAGAATGGCAACTTAAACCGATGGAATATGCACAGCTTGCAGATTTAACATACAGAAGAAGTGAACAAAAAGAACGTATGTTTAAAGAAGACTAGAAAATGTTTACTGAATATATGGGTGAAAATTGTGTACATTTAAAATCCACTGGTGGCGTTAAGACAAATTCAACAGTGTAAATAAGTTATGATGGATGTAACAATGGAATACTGAATGGTTTAGTTCATGTGTAAAATATGCAGGGGTGTATGGTATGCAAAATGAACCACAGAAAGAGAAGAATGGAAGTCATGAATTTAAGGTTGTCTAAATGAATATTTTGAAATGTAAATTAGATAGATAGATAGATAGATGATAGATAGATAGATAGATAGATAGATAGATAGATAGATAGATAGATATAGATATAGTGTGTGTGTGTGTGTGTGTGTGTGTGTGTGTGTAAAGAGAAAAGGTTTATCTCCCTTTCTCATGCCACTAGAACTCATTGGCATTCAATGAAGCTGAACGTTGGACGATTTGGGACAGATAAGACTTTTTCATGCACCACATAGTTAAACTATGGAACTTGCTCCATAGTGATGGCTACCAACTTGGATGGCTTTAAAAGAGGATTGGACAAATTCATGAAGGACAACATTGGCTACTAGCCACAATGGCTATCTTCTACCTCCATCGTCAGAGGCATTGTGCCTCTGAATCTCTTTCTTTTTGGTGATCATTCGTGGCCAAGTAAGATGGTCTTCCATAAACACAGTTTTAACAGTGGGTCTATAAGTGACTGTGGAGGCCAATTCTGGATCCACACGTCCTTCCATAGTGTGACATAGGTTTCTGGGTGAGAGTTCATTACGGTGAGGGTTTGCCAAATGTGCCTTCCTCTTAGCGCATTTCCCCCTTTCGTCCTGAGTTTGAGCGTCTTCAAAGTCCATGACACTTTTTATAAAGGCTGTTTTCCAGTTCCCCAGTTGTCGGTGTTTATACTACATTTTTTTTTAAAAAAAAGATTTGCCTTGAGAGAGTCTTCAAAACTCTTTTGTTGACCACCAGCATGGCGCTTTCCATTTTAAAGTTCGCAATAGAGTAACTGCTTTGGAAGACGATAATCAGGCATTGGCACAACATGACCAGTCCAACAAAGTTGATGTTGGAAAAGCATTGCTTTGGCACTGGTGATCTTTGGTAGTTCCAGTACATTGGCATTAGTTCACCAGTCTTCCCTGGTGATGTGTTACAATTTTTTGGAGACACCAATGACGGACCCTTTCGTAGAGTTGGAGATGGCATTTATAAGTGGTCTATGTTTCACAAGCATGTTTGTATGTTTCTGAATACCAGGCAACTGGTTGGCCATTGTGAGAACAGGATGTCAGACAAGATGAGCCATTGGTCTGATCCAGCATGTTTTTTTTATGTTCTTGTACACTGTGAGCAGTGGGATAGAGGAGAAACCACTTTCTTAAATGGAAGGTAAGGCTGCATTAACTGTTACTGATCTATAATTGGGAGACATTACCAGATACAATTTACACTCCAGAAAAGAGTCATTAGAGCCAGATCACTGAGAGGCTAATGGAAACAGTTCTTGTGCACAGACGGAGGCTCCTCATTTTAAGAGAGATCACAAAGACTGCAAGCATCGCAAAGAAGACCGAGAGTTACAGCAGGCATGTACAATCCTGCCCTCTGGTATATAACAATGTCCTCAATTTTTATAAGAAATAGTTTAAATTCTATGGCTCGTGTTTAGCTCCTAGTTTCAAAGCTACTGAAATGGAGCCAATTTCTATATGTATGGTATAAAATAAGGGCTTATGAAAGCAGAAGCTTTTCAAGCTAACAAAAAAGAAGGGGCTTTTACTAACTAGAACTTCTTCCCCTTTTAAAATGTAGCCAGGCAATAAAGCAGAGATCAATTTGTCAACATTCAATTGCAACCACAGTTCACCCGGAAAACTTTGTGTGTGACTCAGAGTGAACACAAAGGGAGATAGTTAAAGAAAAATTGCCCTCTGTTCTCAAGGTCATGGGGTTTTGCCAATACTTTTTGTCAGTGTCATAAATAAAGTTTCACAGTGCTGTGAACCATTACAAGGGACAAGGGAGGGGGTAAAGTACTAAATCAAGCTCTCTGATTTTTATATGCACTGCAATATCTGAACTTTTATTGAGCCCCCTGCCTCAGTTTATAAACACAACATCACATTTCTCTTTCTTCCCTATCTTCCCACGCTACCCAGAAGAAATAATCTATTGTCCCAACTACTATGTGCTTCAAACTGTTTTGAGTTCAGTGAGCCAGCTATAGGGAAGAGAGAGAAAAGCGGAAAAGAAAAATAGGAAAGGAACTTGGGAAGGGGAGGAAGAATGGAGATGAGGATAGCATGAAGATATTCGAGAGGGAGCAGAAGAGTGATCCATTTCAGATGCTTTGTCCCATCGATCCAAAACACAGACCAGCAGCTATGCAGAGATCTGTTGAGGGCTTAGCAATTCTCCCCATTTTCGCAGTCAGCAAAAGTAGGAGAATCATCGTCCTTTGTGGCCCACCATACATGGATGGTGTGCAACTTTCAACTCAGTGGAGAACAAGTTCTGAAGGCCTCAGTTTTATTCTCATAACAGCCTTCTTGATGTAGGGCTTAGCTGGGAGCAATGTTAGAAACTGAGATATGAAAGCTGCTGCTAAATGGGACCTTAAACTTAGGTTATCGGCACAACAATGGAATGTCTAGGCCCACTTTTTCGTAACAAGAATACGAAGCTGAAAATGAATGAACTGCATCTAAAATATTATGTTCATTTTTCACATGATCTAGTCCTTTCCCTGCCCACACCCCTAATATTCTTATAAGAGGGTCTCTTCTCCAGTCTTCAGAGAGTAGCTGGAAGTGGGGAGGCAGAAAAAGATCCCCCTTTCCTTCCACTCTGCAGTTTTAATCTGAAGTCTTAGGCACAGGACTGCTCCCAGAGCTCAGAAACTGCTCATGCCAATGAATTTCCTTGTCCCAAAATGCACCTAGAACAATGGGAGTTTCAAACACTGGCTCTCCCAGACTGGCTTACGATCACCCGGTAAGCTTCATGACTGTGCAGGGACTTGACCTTGGTGTCAGAAATCCATCTCCAGCACTCGAAACTACTACACCACCATGTCTCTGAAGTCAACAAGGCGGCTAGCACGATTGCCCAGAGGGTTCTGCATGCCCCTTCTTGGTACTCACAAAAACTGACACAGCCAAACTGTGGCATGTGTCATGTTGCCATGCTGCTGGCAGCCCAGGAATCACTATGCCTAGGGTCAGGTGCAGAGCGAGCGGTCAGTATCCTTTGACAGCTGCCAAGGACCTACGGATGCAGATGCCCTCACCCTTGGCTCTCCTTTCTGGCATTTGGATGATCATTGGGCAGCCGCCATCTCAGGTGGCCACGATGCTCTTGAATGATGCTGCTATTCTGCAGGGCATTATAAGCAGTTGCAATGGTGGCTGTCTTATGGTAGTCTTCCACTACCAACATCACCTACCTTTTCCTTCCTTAGGACCAGTCTATCTGCCCCTCATGTCTGGTGAAAACAAAAAGGAGGAGAGGGGAAGATGATGGATAGGGCTGCCCACCGTTATGGGCCTTATTCTGAAATTCTTTTGTAGTAAGACAAAAAAAACCCAACTTTGCTGCCACATACACCTGGACAACACCATTACTGGCCCCAACAACATCAAACATACCATCTCAGGACTATTTAATTGCTCATCTTTTCACATTGTGTATGCCATCAAATGCCAACAGTGCCCTTCAGCTCTCTATATTGGAGAAACAGGCCAAACCCTACGCCAAAGGATAAATGGACATAAATCCAACATCAGGAATTACAAGACAGAGAAACCAATAGGAGAACACTTCAATCTCCCAGGACATTCTATACAAGATCTCAAAGTAGCTGTCTTACTACAAAAGAATTTCAGAAATAGACTGGAAAAAGAAGTTGATGAATTGCAACTTATCACCAAGCTTAAAACCATCGAAAGATCTGGTTTGAACAGAGACGTTGGATTCTTATCTCGTTATACATGATAAAGCGATCTCCAGCCATCTCACCCCTTGCTTTTTCCTGCAAGACCAATTGCAGTCGTTAACAGTCATGAACAGTCGTCAACAGGATTACCACTCCTATCAGCCAATCACCCATTCTCACCACCCTTCTGAGTGATACCCCTCCCCACCCTTTCTCTACATATAAGCGTCTGGGGACTTCTATTTCAGTGTATCTGAAGAAGTGTGCATGCACACGAAAACTCATACCAAAATAATAAACTTAGTTGGTCTTTAAGGTGCTGCTGGAAGGAATTTTTTTATTTTGCTCCGACTACGTCAGACCAACACGGCTACCTACTTGTAAACTATCTAAGGAACACTTATTCTAATTTGTTTTGCAGGGAGGTCAGATGAAGTTGCGTCAAAGCAAGTGCTCTCTCACACTTTCCATTGCATTTTTCTGTCACTTACAAGGAGGGGGGGAGCAGGTTTGTTGTACAAGGCTTCCCAGTCAACAATTGTGCAACCTGAATTTTCCGGGCTCTGATAGAAGATGTTCTGGGGGCAACATTTAAACATAATTTAACAGAACAGAATCAAGTTTCTCCCACATCCCTAGATATTGAGCAAATGCTCAAATCCAGCTCACAGGCTCTGGTGCGATTCAGTGGGGTCTGTATATTGCCAGTAGACCAGCTCTTCACAACCTCATAGACACACATGCATTTTCTTCATTACTCAGAAGCAAAAACAGTTTTCTCTGTCTGCTCTTCATATTTCAGTACAGAACAGGTTTTGTTTTCTCATTTCTCCCTCCAGTACTTTGTAGGATTTTGACAGTTTTTGCAAGATTCCATCAGCCTCCTGACACTTACATCTGATCTTGACAGGCCTTCACACAACTTACCTTATGAGAAAAAAAAATAGTTTTCATACTTATTTGGTCCCCCCCCCCCAATTTAATCTCTATGTTAGAGGGGGAAACATGAAAATGTGATGCTACTGTGAAAGGCTCCAAAATGGAAAGTGGTTTACTTTGTGTTGATTTATTCCAGTTGCTGGAGGCTTTGATCATTAATCTCCGAGTCTGTTCTCTAGACTCTGCCTGCAGAATAAAGAGGGCGATGGAACATGAAGCCTCACATCTGATCAGCTGAAACCAGTGTCAAGTCTCATTGTCAATAAGTTTGCACCAGGCATTAGCTCCAGCACAGATAATTCCGGGAAGAGGAACAAGCCAAGCAGAAGCACATGGTAGAGGCTATATTATTGGGAAAGGTACAATAAAAGAGCAATAGAAAATTGTAATCCTTATGGAATATCACAAATGCAAAATATTAGCAAATTACTTAATAGAAGAGAGCAGGCATAGTATTTGCAGCTATATGTGAACCAATCGTTTGGCTAGATATTTTTTAAACTTTCATAGTATAGGGGACATTTCCTTGCAACAAAGGTACTTTGAACCTTACAAAGTCAGAGTAAACTGGGAAAAGGAACTTGCTGGACCATCAGGCTTGAGTTTTACCTATTTACAGAGTAAACTGAAAAATCTTTTAAAAGATAGTTTAAAAGGTTCTTAAAAACCTAAAAACTCACTTAGAAGAATCAAGTCTTCAAAGAAGTTATATGATCTAAGAAAGTATTTAAAACACTCGATTCTTTTAAGTGAGTTTTGGGGTTTTTAAGAAGAGCCTTTTTAACTATCTTTTTAAAGAATTGTTTTAATTTATTTTGACTACGGCAGACCAACATGGCTACCTACTTGAATCTACTAACCAAGATTTTCTGGTCACTTCCGTTGACATGGAGCTAGATCCCAATGTCATGCACGATGTCACAGATAGGATAAGCTCCAAGGCTTGGCAAACTGAAATAGAGTTAGCACTATGACTAGGCACTGTGAAGATGGATTTTCATAACAGGTGGTGATAAATAAGTTTATGGGCACTGTGAAAACTTTACACTTTCTGAACACCTTGTTAATCAAAGAATCAACCATATGTGTGACTGTCTAGGATGATTTGCGGAATCATGTTCTGTGACATTTTGGCTGGTTCTAATAAAAGTATGGCTTGACTGTGGATTTTCACATTTTTCTAATGGACCCATTTAACTTCATCTGTCTTGCATTTTAGATCTAGGTCTATCATAATGCAGCCTTTCCACTCTGGTATTCTGAAGGTAGCCTCATACTACAAAACCATTTTCCTGGTGTGTCTGTGTCTCTCCCCCCCCCCCCTCCTACAGAAAATAGTATAGAGAAATGTTACCATATTCCTCCCTCTTTTTAGCAATGTTATTTTGGCATGGTCTTCCATTGAGGAGAACCTTACCTGAAAGGATTGTGAAATGGAATAGGAACACAACCGGGATGAATCTTTTAACATGTCATGATAAATAGGTTTATTTGAGAAGTAAAAGGTTAAGGGACCCCTGACCATTAGGTCCAGTCGTGACCAACTCTGGGGTTGTGGCGCTCATCTCGTGTTAATGGCCGAGGGAGCTGGCGTACAGCTTCCAGGTCATGTGGCCAGCATGACAAATCTGGCGAACCAGATCAGCGCATGGAAATGCCGCTTAGCTTCCTGCTTGGAGCAGTACCTATTTATCTACTTTCACTTTGATGTGCTTTCGAACTGCTAGGTTGGCAGGAGCTGGGACCAAGCAATGGGAGTTCACCCCGTCGCAGGGATTCAAACCGCCGACCTTCTGATCAGCCAGCCCTAGGCTCTGTGGTTTAACCCACAGCGCCACCTGCGTGTCCATTTGGGAAGTATATTAGCATTATAAAAAAGTTACAAGGCCAAAAATAAACATTGAATTTGCTGGACAGTCAGGCTGAAAGCCATCTACTTTATAGTAGTTCCCTGTCACTACAGTTGACATGGAGATAGCCTAGGATAAATGCAAACATGACATTCTGATGTCATGCATGATGTCACAAATAGGATACATTTGAAGTCTTCAAAAAGTGAGATGCAGTTAACAGTCAGGCAGATGCTGAACACATTCAGGATGGATCTTCATAAGTGGTCATGGTAAATGGGTTTATTTGGGCATTACATTAACATTATCATCGGTAAAAGTTTTAGAATGATATGCGGGTTGAGTTGCCAAGTTGTAAGCCACCAAGACATACGCCATCCAGTACAATTTCTCAACACCTTGTCTTTAAATGGTCAACTGCGTACGTGCTGATTGGAGCTGGTTGACGAAACCATTTGCCAGACTCTGTTCGTGACATTTTCCTTTCGGACCCATATGGGTTTCAGACAGAATTATGTTGGCGATTATGCAAAAATTCAGTACCTTTATCTCAAGAAATTTCCATGTTGCCTGAACAATGCAAGGACAATGATGCATGGCACTTTTCTTCCCCCATTACAACAACTCTGTGAGGTAGTTTGGGATCAGAGTGAGTATACCCAAAGGAGCGTCTCCACCCCCATTGCTCAGCTCGGACACTGAGGTCCTCCTCTGAGGGTCCTCTGCTGGTTCCCTCACTGCGAGAAGTGAAGTTACAGAGAACCAGACAGAGGGTCTTCTCAGTAGTGGACCCCCCACCCCATGGATGTCAAGGAGATAAAGAACTACACAACTTTTAGAAGGCATCTGAAGGTAGCCCTGTATCGGGAAGTTTTTAATGTTTGATGTTTTATTATGTTTTTATATGTGCTGGAAGCCACCCAGAGTAGCTGGGGAAACCCAGCCAGATGGTACCAGATGGTACAGTGGTACCTCGGTTTTCGAGCAGCTTAGTTCCCAAATAATTGGAACGCGAACGCTGGAAACCCGGAAGTCAATGTTCCGGTTTGTGAACTTTGCTTTAGAAGCTGAACGTGCTCCTGAGCGTCTGTTTTCACTGTTGCACTGCTAATTTGTGTCCCTCCTCCCATTGAAATCAAAGCCTTCCATTTCCGATTGCAGTGTTCTGAGGTGATATTTGGATCTTATATTTGGTGCTTTTGTTTTTGCTATTATTATTATTTTGCATTTTTGTTTGTGTGGCTTTTTCATTTTTGTGACTGTCTCTTGTTCTTCATTTTATGATTGATTGATTGATTGTGTGATTGTGGAAATGGATAAAAGCCCCCCATCCAGACAATGACTATTATCAGTGTAGGAAATAAAAAAAATAATGATTTTAATTTTTATCATCCACAATACTGTCTTATTTATTTCATAGTACAGTACATTGATTATTGCTTTCATTTTATGGATCAATGGTCTCATTAGATAGTAAAATTCATGTAAAATTGCTGTTTTAGGGGTTGTTTTTAAAAGTCTGGAACGGATTAATCTGTTTTTGCATTACTTTCTATGAGAAAGCGTGCCTTGGTTTTGGAACGCTTTGGTTTTGGAACAGATGTCTGGAACAGATTAAGTTTGAGAACCAAGGTACCATTGTAAATAATAAAGTTGTTGTTGTTGTTGTTGTTGTTGTTGTTGTTGTTGTTGGCCTGAGGTCGGCCCAGTGAGCTTCATGGCTGAGTGTGAATCTGAATATTGATCTCCTGGCATTAAGGGGATCGGAAATTGACTTTTTCTCTTGATGCAATTAATACAGAAATGGGAACTTCAATTTAATTCTGCTAGGTTTTCAGAAGTGGCTTTCATGTGTGAAAGGTCACATAAAACGTGAGCATGATCAGCCATAGAAACAATGGGGAAACTGTGCTGCCTGGATGTAACCTAAATTTGTCAGAGTGTTCTGACTTTGTGGAGCCTCTTCTATCCAACTTGATCCGATGACTAGTCAACTGTCCTCTCTTTACTACATCTTCCTCCCCCCCCCCGGCACCCCCACCTCTCTTCTCTCTTAATTAGGCCTCTGGAAGTAAAAATAAATAAATAGCAAAGCACACTTGTCTCAGCTTCATCAGAAACGACTTTCCTCTGGTTGTTTGCTGACAACCAGAGGCACCCTTTTATCTAGGAGTCTGGCTGCCTGGCCCTCAAAAATTCATTTGAACTACTTAAGCATCCCCTAGTGTCTTGGTGATGAAGCAAGCATCCTAATTTGCTACAATGGTTTCATGTTTTTAACTCGCTCCTTACACTTTGGGTGCTTTGTAGACATAAAGCAGCACCATAGCTGCCAAGTTTTCACTTTTCTCACGAGGAAGTCTATTTAGCATAAGGGAATTTCCCTTAAAAAAAAGGGATAACTTGGCAGCTATGAGCAGCACTAATACATTTTAACAAATAACAGCAAACAAATCAGTGGGCCACTGACACCCAGAGTCACTAAGGAGTATGGATCTTCGAATGAACGTTTTCTCTGTTCGTTCTCCTCTCACGCATGCAGAGTGGTTATAAAAACCTAACACATAAAGCTGTACAAGCATATTGACATTTACAGAGCCCCAAAGATCATTCACATGAAAATTATGGAAGCCAAGTGTTGTTACTGTTGTAGGAAAGAGAAAGCTGCGTGGATCAACCTGCATTAAGTTATTAATGAAAAGAATGACCATGTAGTTAGTCTTGTTATAAGCTAAGTCAATAACTATGCAAGCAGCCATTGCACTGCCGCAACCCACATGTGGAGGACCCTCTGTTCGCGGCTGCAGCAGCAAGCAGAGGATCCCGGTGCCATCGGCAAACCGCTATGTACAATGCATGTGCGGCATCACATGCATGCGCTGTACATAGGGACACCACACATGCGCTGTATTTAGCAGTTTGCTGCCTGCACCACTCCAGCGCTGTACGGACGGTGCCGGGATCCCTCTGTTGCCGCTACAGCTGCAGGCGCGAGCAGAGGACCCCGGCACCAACCATATGGCGCTGGAGCGGCGGCAAACCACTATGTACAGCGCATGTGCGGCGTCGCATGTACAGTGCATGTGTCGTACATAGTGACGCCACACATGCGCCCTACGTAGCGATTCCATGCCCCGGGTATCACGATGCCTTTGTTCGCCCCTGATGGAGCCAAGGCAGAATCTGGAGCTTACTGGCTTTTCAGCTTCCAATAATGATCAGGACAAATGGTGGAGCACAGTTTTATTGATCAGACCAGAATCTGGCTGGTTAGCAGCAGTGAGCAGTGTGCTGTTGTTGTTGCATATTTATTCATACTCCACCTTTTCCCCTGACAGAGACTCAAGGCCGCTTTGTCAATCACCTACCTCTGGTTGTGTTCCTGCTGCCTACTTGGATGGAGAGAGGGGCAAGGTGAAGAGGCAGCAAGGTCAGCATAGTGAAAACACGCCACCAGGAGATTCAGATTGACATCCTAATGTGTTTACACCATGCTGACCTCACCTGTCCTGTACACAAGTTTTTAGTGTGTGATGTCACATTGTGCTTTTACAATCTTTTGTTTGGAGCTGCCCAGAGTGGCTGAGGCAAGCCAGATAGATGGGCAGCGTAGATGATGATGATGATGATGATGATGATGATATATAACAACAACAACAACAACAACAACAACAACAACAACAACAACAACAACAGGCAATGGTGTTTCCACCTGCCTTGCCCCACTTAGCCTTTCCCAGACTATGACTTTGAGAGCAGCAGTGGAGAAGAAAGGAGTTTAGGGATATTTTTAAAAATAGTTTTATAAGTTGTGCTTCCTTGTTTCTCAATTCTCAATTTTTGTTTTTCAATTTGACCATTTTACATGTTTTGTAGTATTTTATGCATTGTGATTTGCTGTTATTTTTTATTGCTTATAGATTGGTAATTCTTTGTTTTGGTTGAACTGTTTAATTATTTGCTGATGTTCATTTTTACTGTTTACTATTAGATTTTGATGGATTTCCGAACGTTGCTTTGTTTGATATGTTTATTCTAAAGTTATTGTGACTTCTATATCGGATCAGATTGTTACCATTAATGTTTGATTTTTTTTAATGTTTTTTATGTCTTGGAAGTCACCCAAAGTGGCTTGGGCAACCCAGTCAGATGGGCGGGGTATAAATGAAACCTAAAATAAATAAATAAATAAATAAATAAATAATTCAGCAGCAACACAACCAGAGGGAGAGCAGTAGAGCAGTCTAGCCCCACAATGTCATCTTCTGTTGCTGCCTGACAATCCTAACCATCACATTCTGTATAAATGATATGACAAATGGGGAGATGCTCAGAGGTTTATGCTTAATGATCGCTTGTTATTTGCCATATGATAAAAAGGGACAGTGCAGCTGTGAGTTGTCAGTACCGCACCATTTGCTTCCCAGTTTGAGAATCTTCGGCTTGAGCATAACAAAGGATTTTTGGATTTACGAGCAATATTTGCAGGTTGGTGGAATATCCCCATTCCTTTAGCAGCATGAAGAGAGTGGCAAAATCCTAATGAGGCAGCAAGTCAAATAGCTCTGGGAGCAGGCTCTGCATCAAACGAAGGGGTGTGGGGTTGGGGATCCCAAATAAAACATTTTCAGGCTTAACACCCCATCACAGCTCCTTCTTTTGTACACATACCACCCGACACATTACAGCCCATGCATTCTTAACCGGATGCTCCCCGGGAGCGATGGTGCTTTACATGCCTCATACAAGATGGTAAAATGGCAGATTACATCAGGTCTTTATGCCATGTCATTTCAGGATGTAATTGGCCCTATACGGCAATCTATTCATGCGCAGCCAAGAGAAATGTGTGCCGAAGCATGGCACCAGTTCTCTATAAAATGGGCATGCCTAACTATTCTGCACCAGCTGCCTCTCCTAGCTGTTTTGTAGGTTTTCAAAAATAATAAAGCTGTTTATTAGGCAGGAGAAAAAAAAAGTTAAGTCAAGTTCTGGGTGATTTTAATGAGTCTTTTGTACAAAGTTCACATCATTGCAAACAGATCCTGCCAGGCCTCCCTCCCTCCCTCCCTTACCCTCTTTATGATGTCCTTATTTATATTTGATTTGGGGCAGGCCAAAATCCTGCCTCCCCCCCCCAAAAAATGATTAACTTAATATGAGAAGCCAAATAAGTATCGAAAAATAAGGGTGACACAGCTCTCTTTTAACGAGCCTGGCAAGAGTTCTTAGAAAACATTATTGTTGGAGACAGGATTGAATAGTTTGACTTCCAGAAAACTCAAAACCAGATAGATGGAATCAAATGTCACTATATGATAAACTGCAAAGATGTTTTTCTTATAACCATCTGCACCAAATGGTTGCCAGAGTTTGTTTTAGGTCTTACCCCTACCATGTGGTGTCATACGGTTTTAGCATCTGGTCAGTCTTTATTCTGCTTCATGAACAGATGAGACAATCTAAAATACACAGATTCATATTGATTCCAAAGACTACAGGTTAAACTGAAGCAGACACTATGGATTCATTCGGTATTATCTAGGATGTGGAAATAAACAGCAGCGCTGTCACGTCACGAGAGATTCAAAGGTCATTACTAGTTGTTGGAACTGTTTGTGTTTTGGATGGGCTGATTCATGCAGGACAACGCCAAGAAGAAATACAATTGCAGGAAGAGCCATTGCAGTTGCTCAAAATGTCACTGACAAATTGCCTTACCAAAAATAATGAAGTTGGCCAAGAAAATAGGGACTATTGGCTTAAATCAGCAGTGGGCTGATTCAGGGAAGAGCCATAGCTCAATGATAAACCATCTACTTTGCATGCAGAAGGTCTAGGTTCAATCCCCAAGATTTCCAGGTAGAGACTCCAGCCATAGCTGCCAAGTTTTCCCTTTTCTCATGAGGAAGCCTATTCAGCATAAGGGAAAATCCCTTAAAAAAAGGGATAACTTGGCAGCTATGACTCCAGCCTGAATCCCTGGAGAGCCACTGAGAAAGATGGTCCCAAGTTCTGACTCAATGTAAGGCAGTTTACTATGTTTCCATGATTTTAATGTGGAACCTCCAGCCCATGGTCCTAATTTGGCCCGGCCAGGGTCCTCATTTGGCCTGAGAGACTGCTTTCTGAAACCAAACCAAAACAAAACAAAACAAACCATGTCCATCGGTCCCCACCTGAAGTCAAAATATTGTATCCAATGCTCTTCCGACTCAAAGTAGACCCATTAAAATTAATGAACATGATTAACTTTGGTGAGTCTACTCTGAGTAAAACTTTGTTGGATGCAACCCATACATTTCAATGGAGGCTCCTATGGCAAGTGCACAGTATTTGTTGATCTACATCTCCCATGATCCTCAACTGTCAAGGCTTCAGGGAATCAGATTCCTCCCACGGGGGCAGCCAAGAAGCTGAAAACCAAGAAGAGTTCTTACCAAGTAGTTTATTCAATATTCGCAGATAGGAAGGAATGCGGTCTCTCTTAGATAAGGGCATTGCTCCAAGTAAAGTCCCACCCCCTCAATCTCTCCTATTCTATGTCACCCCTGTGCCAGCTGATCTGTGCTTTCTGCCTCTGAGCTTTCTGTTCTACTGCTCTCAAGGCATGCCTGGTTCTGGAAGGAAGGTCAGGAATGCTTTCAAGAGACACTGAGTCTGTTGGCTGTCTCTCCCTTGGTGCTTCTTTTCCCTGCTGCTCCCCCAATATTTCCCAGCTTCTCCCCTCTGCAGCCTCTGAGCTGTGACCTTCCGTGAACCATTGTTCTAAATCTATACTGTCCTCCTCTTCTCAGGAAGGTGCAGGAAGGGAGGGGCAGTTCCTACCATTCCTCCTCAGACCAGCCCCTGACACCAACATTTTTGAGCACACTGCACTGGAAGCTGGGAAGCCTTAATGACAGCATCTGGTCCATTCCTATCCCTGCCCATTCTGGTGACACAGATTGAGGAGGCAGGTGACAGTGACTCAGATTTCATCACAAGGTTGCAACAAGGCCTAGGTCCTTTGAACTACTGGATGAAGCGTTTCTCATGTCCAAAATATTCATTTCTGACATTTAGGTAAATATCCAAGCTGCTCAGATGGAGCACATTCATGCCTGTTTTCCCTCCCTGTGACATACAATAATTTCTCCACCAAACTTACAGTAGTTTTGGTTCCTGATCACTCAAATGTTGCTTAGTTACTCCATGAATATAAGTGCTTATTCTCGTTGTCATGGATTAATTTTTCAAATGCTCCCATTTTCATCTGACAGATGATGAAAGCTGCATATGCATCCTCTGGCTGCAAGCCATGACTATGAAAAACTCATGTAAATCTATACACACGTTCAATATTCAGATAATTACTGGGGCTCAGGGTGGGCGAGTGTGTGAAATAACAGGATTCTTTACAATATGCAAGAGGAGGAAAAATGCCGGGAATCTGCCAGCAGCTGACCTGCATGATGTTGGATGCGAATCTGAACTAGTCTCTGGTGCACTTTGAGCCTCATAGCTGGAATAATTCTGTTGTTGTTCTCTTATTTAGATACAAACTTTCCAAAGCTTTTCAGGTGGTGGATTGTTTTCTCGGAGAGTTCAGAGTGGTGCGATACACGCTAGGGATGCAATTAACATCTATGGCTTACAATTCCCAGAATGAAAAATTATATATTCACTGCTAGAAATAGTAAGAGGGCACAAATAGAAGCTTCCTTGCCAATGCAAATAGCAACTGCCGTTTCGGGCATAACAGTGGGCGTGGGAGTCTGCAGGAATATTTCCAGGGGTGAGACAAAGAGAATACAAACAATAGTTAGAATCAGAGAACGGCTCTATTTCTGGGATAGCTGATGGTTGAATGATGGGAAGACCTGACCTCTCAGAAACTTGCATTCTGGGTTTACACTTCCATTGTTTCTCAGTATGTAGACCTGGCATCCATATGATGTATTTCTACCCACAACTGACACTCTCATTTACCCCTGCCCCCAGTTCCTATCACTTGAACTGCACTTCTGATAAAATCAATCTCTCAGTCACCCAACAAAACTCCAAACTTCCAATATGGCAGGTTAACAACTCTAGAAGACATTTCAGAGTTATTATATACTTAAAGTGTGTTTCTGATTCTTCCATTGAAGTTGATTCTCCTGGCATCTTAAAGCGGGTTTTGAAGGGAGATTGGCAGATGGGTCGTCTCATCCACTTGTCAAAATTGGTCCAGCCAGACCCAATTCCCGAGTGGTACTTTGGGTTACAGATGCTTCGGGTTACGCATTTTAAGGTTGCATACCACAGGAAACCCAGAAGTACCGGAAAGGGTTACTTCTGGGTTTTTCCACTTGCGCATGCGCAGAAGCGCTAAATCACACTTCATGCATGCGCAGAAACGCCAAATCGCACCACACTTGTGCGCAGACGCAGCACTGCGGGATACAAACGCTGTGGGTTGCTGACGTGCCTCCATCACGGATTACGTCTGCAACCTGAGGTTCCACTGTAATAGGTAAGAGAAGGACCTCTGCCTGACACCACTGCAAGCTGGAATAAGCAGTATTGGTCTGGCTGGACAAAGCATATAGCAACTTCCCATATTTCCAAAATCGCTGCACCACCTTCAGCATAATCCATGCAAATACAGAATAGGCATTCCCCTAACAAGATATTGATTTCGTGACTTCCTGCATAACAACAACAGTTGTAGATATCTCTGGTCCAATGAAGCTTTGGGTCAGAAAAAGAAGACCAACAGTTTATTGAAGCTATCACAAACGATGGACAGTAGACTAACGGTTGTACAGTGGTACCTCGGGTTAAGAACTTAATTAATTTTGGAGGTCCGTTCTTAACCTGAAACTTTTCTTAACCTGAGGTACCACTTTAGCTAATGGGGCCTCCCACTGCCGCTGCCGCACGATTTGTTCTCATTCTGAAGCAAAGTTCTTAACCCAAGGTACTATTTCTGGGTTAGCGGAGTCTGTAACCTGAATCATCTGTAACCTGAAACGTCTGTATCCTGAGGTACCACTGTAGCTTGTTTTCCCCAAAGAAGTTGTTGGCTAAACTAAAGTAATTGTCAATGATAGACAAGACAGATCCAGAACAGTAAGGGTGGTACTAAATCTCTCTCTCTCTCTCTCTCTCTCTCTCTCTCTCTCTCTCTCTCTCTCTCTCTCTCTCTCCTCTGACACACACACACACACGTTAACATGGACTCTAAATACCTCAAAATAACATATATTGGATTCCATTTTGCACCATTCCATAATATGTGTTTAGATTCGACACCCCCCCCCCATTTCTTTTGCTTGCCTGAAATGGCATTTTTAAGCCACTGGGACAGCAATTGAAATATGCCAACTTCATAATAGCAGGAAATATTGGGGATCTGTAGTCCCTCCTATTTCTAACACCTCTAACTTTAACTTTTCTGCTATTTTTGCCCCTTTTCCATTCCAGATCCATTCATGCAATTCTTGCAGCTGTTCCTTAGGGCACTGAATTGGTAAATTTTGAAACAAAACGTTTACTTTTGTCAGTGCACTCATTTTAGAAGCCTGCACCCTTCCTGTAAGGGAAAGCTTCATAGCAGATCATCTAAGGCAGGCATGTCAAACTTGCGGCCCTCCAGATGTTTTGGCCTACAACTCCCATGATCCCTAGCTAGCAGGACCAGTGGTTGGGGAAGATGGGAATTGTAGTCCAAAACATCTGGAGGGCCGCATGTTTGACATGCCTGATCTAAGGAGATGCTGTGGAGCCCCATCTCAAGGCTGGGGTTACTAACAACCTCAGACCTTCAGGGTGGGAATTTTGGCCCTCACATAGATGATGCGAGGATACAGTTTTGGCTGCTTACCTCTTTTGCCATCTGCTAAACAGGCTCTGAGCAGGAACCAAAGGCAGCTTGCCAGTTTCCCTGTGTTTTGTCTGACAAGCACTAATAAACTGTAGATGGAGTGAGCTATGCTACAGGTAGGTGTTGAAATATTTGTTACTTGTAAGGATGCCTGTTTTCAGCAGCAGAAGGCATTGCTCATTTCAGTTTATATTCCAAAAGAGCACAAAACTGACTGGAGCAAACAATTTAAAGTTAAAAACCCACTTTTTGAAGTGATCAAGTGAATAGCTGCATGCGGAAATGTTATACAGAAACTAGCGGTGGTGGTGATTACTGTGATAAGATATTAGGTTCCTGTGTGCTGATGTTGGTCGTAGTCCTGTGCTGCTTAGCCACAGCAGAGCTCAGTGGTGGGAGAGGCCAGCCAACCAGCCAAGTCTCGGGGTGTGTGTGTACTTGCCTGGAGACAGAGTTCAGTCCAGTCCTAAGGTCAGGAGTATCTCAGTTCATGTACAGTGGTGCCTCGCTAGACGAATTTAATCCGTTCCACGGGTCAATTCGTATAACAAAAACTTCGTCTAGCGAATCTCGGTTTCCTATAGGAATACACTTTAAAATCAATTAATGCGTTCCTATGGGCAAAAAAAGGTCACAACAAAGCCAAGTTTGGTTTTCAAAGTGTTTATAAAGTGCACTTTAAAGGCACACATACTGCACAGAGCATGTCAAAAATTTAAAGTGCAAAACTTCAACTTTATAAACATGACAGAAAAACATTTAAAAACCCTTAGAAGGCAGTCTGAGCAAAGCACATTTTTGGCCCAAAAGGCCCATTCAACCAAAAGCAGACCTTAAAAGGCACATTTTTACAAAAAGCAAAAAACTCATGCAACCATAAGCAGACCTTAGAAGGCAGAATTTTACAAAAACAACCATGCAACCATAAGCAGACCTTAAAAGGCACATTTTTGCCCCCAAAGGCCCATGCAACCAAAGCAAATTTTAAAAAGGCACTAAAAACATTAAAAAGTTTTTTTAAAAAGTTTTTAAAAGTTTTAAAAAGTTATGAAAAGTTGAAATAAACTTACCTTAAGTGCTGAAAACGATTTTCTCCTCTCTCTCCTCGAAGTCTCCTAGAAGTCAATCCTGGAACTGCCCCTCGAGAAGTGAGCCCAGGGTGCAATTGGGAGGCTTTTTAAAGCCCCAGACACAATGACCCCTGGGTATTGGGCCGTTTTTCCATTTAAAAAAAAAAAAACGGGGGGGGGGGAGCGGGAAAATCTGGGGAAAAAATTAGGGGAAAATTCGTCTTGTGAGCAAGATTCGTCATCAGGAGCAAGAAGACTGACCAGCAGCAGGTGGAGTCACTTTGCCTTCTGCTCCTTCAGGCTGCTGCTCAGCAGGTGAAGCCGACTCCTACCCAATGGCAAAGTTGATGGATTTGGCCACGGAAAGGTCATTTAAATTTAAATTAGCAAATTCAGGAGCCCAAAATTCATACCACATCAGACTATTTGCCCATTAAATCTACGGTTGTTGTCAGGAACTGGCTGGATGACAAAGAGTGGTTGGTGGCACCAACCGCCTAGGAATGCCTCAGAAGAGGAAGGCTCAAAACTCAGGAAGTGGTGAGGGGGACACCAAGCACAGGTCAGAGGGTGAAGAAGGGAGGAACAGCTGGATGCTAAAGAAGCAACAAGCTTTATCAAGCAAGAAAGAGCCCGGCGCAGAAAGCAGTGCAGACTCCGCGGATGAAGCAGAGGTGGGCACAGTGGCAGGGCAAAGTGGCACGTCCCACTTTGCCTCAGGTGACAAAACAGGGCGTGCCACCCCTGGGGACTACTCTTCTGATCTGGCCATATTATTTTTGGCTAGACTGAGCAGTACACAGCACAAGAAGTGAAGGTTAACCAGCTCCCAGCTCCAAATTATACGTTCAGGGCTCAACCACAAAACATTGGGGGAAATGCATGGCCTGTAGTCAAGCAAGTGAAGGGCAAGATATATGTCAGGGATAGGATACCTTTTTCAGCCCGACAGATGTCAGGGGCTGACTGGACACTGAGGAGTGGTGGTTGAATACTGATACTGGATACTGGCACCGGGAGAAGGCGAGCTGGAGACTGACAGAGAAGAAGGGATCGGTGATTTGGGGGAGCTCACAACAGCCATGAGATGAGAGGCAGGAGAAGCTGCAGAATTGGAGAGTGAAGAACAGGAGTGGCAAGAGGGGAAGATAGGTTAGGCTGGTGTTGAATCAGGTGCTTCCACACCTCCTCCTCCTCTCCTGCTCCACTGTTTCCCAGAACCAGGCAAGGATTGAAGAGGGAGGAGCAGAAGCAGCTTACATGCAGGCATAGTCTTCACCTGCTTGCACGCTGCTCAGGTGGGGGAGATACGTGAGTTGAGATCAGGGGCGGCACTTCTCTGTTGCTGCAATTACCTCATTTGCCACATACCCGGGAGTAGCTAAGAGACATAGGACTGAGGGATATGCCTTTTCCTAACTTGTAAGTTGGTGTTTGACAATAAAGATTTAATTCTTCCCTCTAGACATTCCTTTCCTGACAGCGCTGTGACAACGGACGTATCTTCCCATGGACAAGCTTGTGGAGGCCACATGTCAGGAGTTCGTGGGCCAGAGGCAAAAGTGACATCACACTGGATAGGATTCTTTTGTAGAGAAGGCTGCTCTGCAGCCATGCAAATATCCAAGGCTTACACACACTCCAGGCAGATGAAAGTCCTCTTACCACAATTCAAAGGCACCTTGGATTGTACCCAACTAAGTTCTGCTCAAAGCAGATCCCTTAAAATCAATGGAGACAATTTAGTTTTGTCCATCAATTTCAATGGGTACTAACATTGTGTACAACCCATTCCAGCCAGGAAATAGTACAGAAGGAGGGCATGGAACAAGGCAAGTGAGGGTGTGGGGGATGTGAGAGCTCTTTCACCCTGAGTTTTCCTACCCCTGATTTATACCATAGCCATTTATATATATGTAAATTGACAACAACAACAACAAGCTATGTGCAGAGCCGTGTAATCGTATCACATGCAAGGCCTTGATGATGACCATGTAGTAAAACACTCAAAGATCATAGTTTGGAAAGATACGGCTTGCCTGTAGTGTTTTGCTAATCTGGTCTTAAACCTTCTTCTGTTATCAAAATGATTTGATGGACGGCAAGGCTATTCTACAGCCTGGGAAACATTTGGAAACACACACACCCATGTCACTGAATATGCAGGCACACGAACAGTTGACTCCATGAAGTTATTAAAACAGAGTCCATCTCCGATTATTATCAGGAATAGACCCAGCGATTCATAAATTCCAGGCAAACTCATTTTATAACTTGTCACCTTTTGTAAATCACTAGTCTTTCACGGAGGAAATGGCCAGTTTGCTTGAAGCATTAAAAAGCAAAACCAACACTATATTTTTCCTCATCCTTGAATAAAAATGTATTACCCCCATTAGAAAAGATAAAAGGAATAATCTACGAGAAATACGGCTTGATTTTTATTTTATTTTTACCAGAAAACAGTCACATCTTTATCGCGAAATAAATGAGTGCCATTTTTGCATGGGCTAATATCGCAGGTCATATTTCAGACACAAATCTGGGTGTTTTTTTGTTTCGTTTCCTAAGATGCAGAGGAACATAAACTTCTCTTGGGAATTTTTCCAACGCTATCATTTCAAAATACTGCCCTACTTCATTATTTTCAATGAAAATCTCACATATCTCCATGTTCACCCATTCAAAGGCAGGTAGTTGTCCTGATCTACCAAGGTGGCATTTTTGGATGAAAAAGCACACATAGAAATGGGTAGTTCTTCCTTAGCCTGTAGCCCTATTTGGTTACATTCATGCTCCCATGCTTGTCAACATGGCAGCAGGGAGCATGGACACAGAACTCATGACCCAGATTGTGCAGCATTTGGCTCTATCACTACAGATGGGCTTCACCGCTACAGATTTAAACTCTAATTGAACATATGATTGGAGGGGATAGGGGAGAGGATGCTCCTGCCATCAAACACATGGCAAAGAACAGAAGCATTTGATCCTGCTGGTGGGTCCTGCTTTGCCAGCACATTCCATGCAGACAACATACAGACAAAGCAGCCCCCTGCAGCCAGCAGAATCAAACTCTGCTTGCCAGCTGGTGAGCGATGAGTGCATTCATGCTGGGTGCTGCTTCAAAAGCACCTTCCCCACCGGGCTCTTTCTTAGCATGTTGTCGATGCTGTTTCTCTCACGCAGAGCTAGGCGTACAGGCACTACATTCACTGCTGTGCAGAGGAAGCACGCTGAACAGGACCACAATAACGTAGTTACGAGTGAGAATCTCAGTAGGCTGAGGTTCTCCCACTAGCGAGGGATAGGGCAAGCCTCCACCATGCTTCTTCCAAGTAGCTTTCAGAGGCCATGAACAGTCCCTTTCCACACGAAGTTCTGACAGTACTGGAGCCAATGTTCTATTGCAGCATAGAGCATTGTGTATGGTTGAGTGACTGAAAATAACTTTGAAAAATAGAGCATGTTACGTTTGCAGGACTTCGGGACAACTTAGGAGATGTAGGTGCATCTGGAGTCTGGTGTGAAATACCATCACTCTCACATACAGGACACTGGGGAGGACCATAATTTTACGATCTTCCCCGAGGAACTGGGAAAGGAGGTGGTTATATCAGGGGAGAATTTTCAGCCTTTGCAACAAGCTCCTGCATGGGTTGGGGGGCTCCTTTCCAAGAGGAGGTATAGATGTGAGACCACAAGGAAGATGGTTCAAAAGGGCATGCAAAATAGGTCTTCCTTGCTTTCTTCCCCAACAGCAGCAATACATTGCTTTAGGTTGGGCATTTTCAGTTCCTTACACTCAAAAACACTTTGAGCATTACCATCCAGAGCACTTTGGCAGGAAATACGGGATGTCCACATCACACAAGTACAACCATAGACTCTTGCAGTGTAGAGGATGCTAGTTTGGAGAATCACCTAGGGGTAGCAAAGCACATCAGGACTCAGAAGAAGATACCACTTTCTATGAAGCCAGAGGAGACCTCAAAATATTCCCTGCTTTTGATAATGCTGGCGATGAAGGTACAATGGTAAAAGTAAAAGTACCCCTGACCATTAGGTCTAGTTGCGGACAACTCTGGGGTTGCGGCGCTCATCTCGCTCTATAGGCCAAGGGAGCCGGCGTTTGTCCACAGACAGTTTTTTCTGGGTCATGTGGCCAGCATGACTAAGCCACTTCTGACGAACCAGAGCAGCACACGGAAATGCCGTTTACCTTCCCACCGGAGCGGTACCTATTTATCTACTTGCACTTTGACGTGCTTTCGAACTGCTAGGTTGGCAGGAGCAGGGACCGGGCAACGGGAGCTCACCCTGTCGTGGGGATTCAAACCACCAACCTTCTGATCGGCATCTCAGAAAAGCGGCGTAGAAGTATAATAAATGAATGTATCTTCCCCAGTGTGGAATGCTGTGCCGTTCCATATGGTCAGATGCAGTGTACTGCATGGTGCAGTTAGTTTTCTGTAAAAGAAGAAATGTTCACTTGCAAAGCATTCCTGTGTTGTTGTTTTTCCCCATTTTCTCATGTTTCATTTGACGTAATGATTTGTTTTGTAGAGAGGAGGCGGGTATCTATATGGGGGGGGGGGTTGCTGCACAAATGGTTGGGGTTTAAAGTGCACCATTAATTTATTTACCGGTAAGCAGCTTCCCCACTGAGGACACACTTGTGAATCCATGCAGCCAGCAGGATTGAACCCTCCCCTTACCAGCTGGCAAGCAGAGGGTATAATTATTCTAAATGCTGTATAGTGGGCAACTTTCCTGTGGGGGATGCACTAGCAAAATTGACACTTGCTCCGTTTGACTGTGTGTTTGGGGTTCCCTCCTGGGAACAGGTGCACACAGCTACAGCAGAGCGCAAGTTTAATAGCTCTCTTTCCAACAGTCCCATGCTATTCCTTGCAGACTCTACCTGCCCCCATTTATTCCTACCAATGCCAGAGGTAGATTTAGCATGGCCAGTTTGCCCACACTGGGGGCTGAGCCAAGAGGGGGCTGCAGGGGACGCTGGAACAATAAAGAACAACTACAAAAGGACAGAGCTGGGGCAGGTGCTGAATTTAGGTGTCACACAGGCTGCTGCTGAAATTTGAAAGCCTAACGCCTGCCAATGCCCTACCACCTGACATCTCCAGATTGCATGCCACTGCCCTGTGACCCACAGTTCCCTCAAGGACGATAATTACACAGACCTGATTGTTTTGGTTTATGGGTTCAAATAGGCCACAACTTTATTGGTTACAGATGTTAGTGGTTTGGCTTAGGCATTGGGTGAAGCAAGGCTTTTTCTTGACTCCTGCCCATCTGCAAGGAGTCTATCTAAGGGTAAACCACCAGTAGGTGGAGCCCTATGATTTACATCAAATATCCCCCCTCCCCCAAGGGGTTCCAGTTGGGGTTGCGACATGGCCCTAGCCCACATCTGTGCATCGGACAGAATCCACAACCTCGGAATCCCTTTAACAGGATACCCTTACAGTGGACCCTCTAGTTATGTACCGTTCTGGATACGTAACTTTCAGGTTACAAACGTGGCAAACCTGGAAGTGTATACTTCCGGGTTTTGCCATGCGCACATGCGCAGAAGCGCTCTGTGTGCCACATGTGTGTGCAGGAGCGGTGCCTCTGCCTACATACTTTTCGGGTTCTCAGCCAACTTGGTCAAAACCTGGAACCCCTCCAAATTGGCTCAATTCTGTTTAGACACCTGCTGTATCTGCTGCACAGCCCTAGTTTGCTTTCCCATCCCCATGCTGATGACCACTGGCATATTAATACCTGAATAGGGCATGTGCGCATAGTCCCCAGGCTATGCTTTGCAGTGATGTTAGACCAAATCTTCTCTGATCCCTCCTGCCCTTTGGAAATTGATTTGTAGCACTGCCTCTTATATTACCTAGCCTGCATACAATGTGTGGCAACTCTGGCATGAAGCTGGAACAGGGCTGTTGTAGTACCCACAAGCAAACAAATGTTCCCCTCTATCAGGAAAAGCGTTTGTGGTGTTCCGCATAAGCACATGGGCTGTGTTTTTAATTGTCTCCCGTATGTAATTATGCAAATAGCCCTTTCCATTCTGGGTAGCTTCCACTGCAATGTATAATTCCACAGATGATGCCAAGGAGGGAGAGGGACGTGAAGCCAGTGTGCATGTCACAAAGAACAAATTTGCAGGTGACAGCTGAGTCTTCAAAAGATTAAACATCCAATTAGAAAAGCATCCAAGTGTAATGCATTTATCTGATGATTATCCAAACTCTCAGTCTCCTGGGAAACACGGTAATGGGACCAAAAGTTTCAAAAAAACCAACAACACATGTCTAGGGTTTCCAACTTTCCGTTCGTATTGGGAGTTTCCTAGTTTCGAAAGGAATCAGAGTGCCTTCCTCTACTTTGATGAAGATAAGAAAGTATCCAAGAGACAGGAAACCATTATATAAAACTGAGAAACTTCATTGTAAAAGTCATGAGGTGTACCATTTTATTTTATTTTGCTTTTAATAATTTTTTTTTAAAGATTTATTAGTTTACAAAAATATGTGCATTGTCTCTTTTTCAAGTTGTGTCTTCTACAGATCAGTTTCATTTGTTGTGAGACATTAGTGTTGCATGCAGTATTAGGCTGGGGGGGGAGAGGGGGAAAGAGAGGGAGGGGGAATGGTGAGTGGGGTGGGATGGGTTGGCAATGCTTCTATTTTTCTACTTAGTGTATGTGTGAGGTTTTGTGCCAGTGTCACTTGTGTGGGTTCTCTTTCTATTCATTTGCTATATTTCATTGGTGGTGAAAGAGGTTGGGGTGGCCTAGGGTGTGGTTGGTTGACTTTGGTTGGCTGTAGTGTGATTTCTTTATGTGTGTAAGAGGGTGGGTTTTTGGGTCAGGTTAGCCATATTGATTCGTATGCTGTCAGTGGATTCTTGTTGTTGTCTTGTTGGGCTGTGTAGTGATACAGGGGAACCATGCAGGGGTGAAGGTGTCGTCTTCTATTTGTCCCCATGTCAGTTTCAGTTTATTGGTTAGTTTTTCTAATAAGGGTGTTTCCCATACTATTTGATACTATTGGTGTATATTTATTCCTGACAGTCTCTCCAGTGTCTGGCCATGATGCTTCTGGCTGCTGAGAGTAGGTGGGTTATGAGCTCTTTATGGTATGAGTGGGCATTATTATCTTGGAAGATGTTCAGTAGGGCCAGTTCTTGGGTGACTTCTAATACTTGTTTAGTTATTATCTTAATTTCTTCTATGACTGATGTCCAGAAGAGTTGGATTTTGAGGCATTTCCACCACATATGGAGGTATGTGCCTGTGGAGGTGCATCCTCTCCAGCATTTAATGAGACTCTTGGGTGTATCAGTGCTAGTTTCCATAGTGTTAGGTACCATCTGTAAGTGAGTTCCAGGGCAAATTCTTTTCTTTTAGCTGAGATGGATTGAGGCTTAGACCACATTCTAATCCATTGGGTGGGGTTCATTTCATAGAGGTGTGTCATTTTAGAAAGACAATGTGTTGATATTTTAATCTAGCACCTCAGAGGGATCGCATGCCTTTCTCTTTAAAAGCTCTGAAGTAATATCAAGTGAGAGCAGATACAAGATCTCTTCACTCATTATTTGTCGCATGGAAAGCAATTGTGATTGCCAGAGAGAGTAGGCAGTGTCACCAGCCTCACTTGTGACCACACACACATACCAGTTGGCCATAGCCTCAGTGTTTGCATATTGAGTTTGGATGTCTGAAGTTTATATTAGTGCTAGGCTCAAACTGCTCGTTCAGAGCTATTCACCTCCCTGGGAATTGGGGTGCTGTTTATGACATATTTCATAGATGCAGTACACATTTATCATATATGTTTTGAGGGGAAGGTGTCTATGTCCTGGCAGATCAGGACAAATATACCACCGCTCCAGTAACTTCCTTTTTAGCCACAATTTTACCCAAAAGGTAAGGTAAGGTTTTACCCAACGAACCATCCCTTCGGGAAATAGACTGGGCGTAGCAGAATATCTAAATGCACAGGACCACAGTGTGAGCCTATAACCCTTGACAACTTCACCCATGTCCTTTTAATTACCCCAGTGATTTGAAACGTTTTATATTGTGATGCCAAAAAAAGGTATTTGATTTGATTTGAAGATAGGGTCTTTGTTTTTTCTTTAAGCATTGTGCAACTAAAAGTGCAATGCTTGGTAGTACCATGCTCTCATGTCAGCTTCCAACTTGGCAGCCTTTCCAGGATGTCCACCAAACTAAACAGTGTTGGGAGGATGGATGTTGTATTAAAAAAAATCTGAAAGGCACTAGGCTGCTCCCACCAACAGCTGATTGGTGAGATTCCAGTTCCTTTTCCTGGGCAATGCACATTCAGCCCTACTCATTGGATCAATTTGGGAACCACATGTGGTTGATACATAGGGATCTATTCATGGAAGACGGCTCCCACCCATGTATAGCCCCCAGCTGAACTGTGCTGATTTTATCTATTTTACAGCGACTTCAGGGAGACTGAACAGTCTGCACACATTGTGATTAATGCCTGTGACTGTGGATCATTCAAAGGGTGTGCCAATGTACTTTATTATGTCTTGACTTCATCTCATTTGAGATCATTTACAGCCCAATTCACAGCACACACAAACCCAGGTTTTTGATTTAAGGGCACTGACACCATAGGAGCCAACTATTAACTCCAGTGTAAATGAACTGCGGTTTAAGGTGAATGTTAAGTCAATAATTTCTAAACAGTTTAGAGCAGAGGCTCCGGTAAGGGGTGCTGCAAAGTGTGACAGGAGCAGCAAATGCCATCTCAGCTCCTTCAGTGCTACAGCTGACAACTGGGGGTTATGGAAACCATAGATGGGGGAGGTTACTTTTCAGTTCCAGTTCCTATTCCTAGGGAGGATTTGGTTGGCTTCAAAACACTACATGTTTTGTTAAAACTTCAGTATTTTCTGTTTTAATCTTAAGAGATTGTTTTTGTGACCATGCATGGAACTAAAGAGAGACAAGACACAAAGACTGGGTCTTTTTTCCATATTCCTTTCCCACGGTCACTTTTGTGCTATGAATGAGGTGTAGCATCTACCCCATGCTTCTTTACTTGCTCATTATTTTAAGTGCTGTCCCTTAGTGAACCTTTTAAAACTGCCTTTTAATACAGGCAATTGTTCTCCGTTCTGCACATCCAACCAGAAAATGGTCATGAATTTCAATCATATTCGCCCCGATGAGATCAACATCCACATTACATTTTTATTCTGCACCCAGTTGCTAGAAATGGATTCCAAGAAGAAATGTGTCACTTAATTATAGAAATTGCAAAGATTTATTGCCACATTTTGTTTCTCTTGAGACTTTCTGGTTCGGCATAATTGCTAGCTTTATGGAGAAGTTCCCACCCCAAATAATTAATCCTTCAGGTTACATTATGAAGAACCTTTAGAAGTTCCACATATATAGGACTCTCTGCTCATCTATTCGTTGGACAATAATAGACACCCTGCCACAGGATTAGGATCCCTTTCAGGGCCAACACCAGATTTCAGGAGGCTCACGGCATAGCACCACTGATAACTTTCCCAGTGCGCACACACGAGTGAAATCCCAGAACAGCATGTTAGTGGTGGATGAGTGGTGGTGCTACTTTTGAATGGGAGCTATGTTCAGTCGCCATTCACACAACCACCCACCACCTTAATTTCCCACAAATCCAATGCTCCTGTGGCCCAACAGGGAGAACAGTGAGTTGTGACAATGCCAGGTTGAGTTGCTGGTCCCCTAGGATCTTTGGACAGTGTCCAACCTGGCTGACCACTGACACTAGGCCTGAAGTCCCTCTCTCAACCAGCGTTGTCAGTTGGCTGCCATCAAAACTGGGGGGGGGCATTTGCCCCTTTGCTCTCTGTATGGCACTGCCTCTGTTGCACTGAATATGGGGTGGCTTTGGATGGCATGCAAGACCCCTTCCGTAGCACAGGAATGGGGAACCTGTGGTGGTTTGGATGTTCTTTGCCTCTAACTCCAAACAGCTCTAGTCAGCATGGTCAATTGTCAGGGGCAAATGGAAGCTTTAGTCTAACAAAATATAAAGAGTAATGGGTTCCCCATTCCCACATTAGCAGCTACGCTTTTCACATTGCGTGTGGAGGTCCCCAAAACCACCCCTCAATAACTCACAACATAGACAGAAATTTTTGTTTAATGGTTTTTGGCATGAATTTGGCCACAACTTTTATTGAATACAAAACATGTGAGTGGTTGCGTAGACATTGGTTCTCAACTGTCACCTAAGGACACAAATAATAACTTGCCTTGTCAACACGGGGAAATCCTACAGGGAGAGACGGGGACCCGGGTGCATGAACTCTCCCCTCTCCCTTCAGTCTCACAGGGGCTCAATACGCGGTCCTGGTCCCCGACCTGGGGTTACGGACACTGCATAGAGCCCCGTATTCCTGACTGGGATTTCCCCCACCATGCAGGCATTAACTTGGGGCCAACAGAATCAATAAGACCCCTCAATACAACCAAAATAACCAATGCCTAACCGCCAACCTTACAAGTTGTGACTATTTGCTATGCAGTAGTCAAAAAACCAGATGGCACCAGCCAATCAGCCAAATGGAAAAAATTCCTACCAGGCCCCTGAATATGGGCGACCCCTGAAGAGGCACCAAGGCCTAAAAAACAGCAGAGGGAGGGTGGGGATCCGAAAACGCAGCCAAGAGAAAGAGAAACCATGCATTTTTTCTTTTATACCCCAGGGGCTGGACTTACCATTTGCAACATACTAATTTGCCCAACAACAGCCCAGGACCAACCAGACTGTGGCCACCTTTGACTCAGGAGTGGTTTGCTAGCCCCCACTGCAAATCGTGCTCTCTATAATAGGGAACCCGCATTGTGCTCCTCATGCTGATGGGAGAGTGGTGAATCACATGGTGCAAACTACCTCCTCCATCCCTGAGTAATGGTGGCATTCACAGGCAGAATTGCCCTTGTTGCAGAGGCGAAAGAGCACAAGTGATCCAAGCCTCTTCACAAGCTTCTCCTCATCTCCTTCAGTGGCAATCTTGGCACTTATACAAAGCTACTGTAACTGAGAACAAGAATGTGTGACAGCCAGCTTTAGTCTGGAGCAAGCGCCTCCTTGCCCCCCATCACAGTGCTGAGGAACGCATTGAATAGGGGTGTGTGTGTGCCCCAAGATGTGCCTTGTGTTTATTTCTCTGCCTAGTTTAAAATTCCAATCGTTTCCCAAGTTCCTCTGTGCTCACCGCTTTGATCTGTGTTTCAGGTTCTGAGTAACACTATAAAATGAAGCTCTATGTTCACCACTCGCCATAATGGAATGTAAAATTGCTTTAACTCTCCCCCCTTTTGGCCAAAGTGGATGAAATTTACAGGCACATAAACCCTTCAAAGAGTGTTTAAAGTCTACCAAATTGCAGTCAAATAGGTCTAGAAGCTTTTTGTGGTGGAAATAAAAGATTCACATTTCTCTTTTATCCCTTGTGAGTGGGGAAGAGCAGGACTTTGTGTCTTTCTTGCTTAAAATAACTAACAGATGGCTGGGTGATTCTTATTCTGCCTTTTTTATGTTTTAAAACTTTGCAGCTTCACAGTGGCCTTTCCTTCTGGTGGTTATGTGAGTCCTCTGATAGGCTTCACAAGCCTTCCAAAATACCTTTACAAGTTCATTAAGGCCGTACATGAGGCTGTCTAGAACACTGCCTGAAGAGTTTTGAAGAACACTGGTGATTTGTTTTGTTTTTGTTAATGCAGAACAACACAGGGTTTTTTTAAAAAAACAAAAAAACAAAAACAAAACCCTTACATGACATTTTTTGATTAAAAATAAAATTGTCTGTTGCTTTGTTTTAAAAACAAACAAACCAGAGCTCTTCAGTGTTCCTCGGGCAACATTTTGAACACCCTCACTTCTTGAAAAGCCCATTTACCCAAAGAAACATACAGATTATCTAGGTAATAAAGCACAGAAAAGTTCAGAAGCAGAATAACACAAGGCTTTGTGGGAGCCCCAGTCCAACTCAGGGGGCTACTGACATCCATCTTTGGAGTGTTTGCAGAGACCCTTAAATTGCCCCCATTTGTTTCACTATTCAGACCATACACTGAGCCATTGCTGACTACGTAAAGGTAAGACACCTGACGCCTGGTTCTTTCTCATACAATGACTAAGTTGTCAGAATGGGCTGTGCTGCTGCCCATCTTATCCAGAGATTACGTTGGCAGGGCCAAATGCTGAGGGAAAGACCTTGTGGACCTTGTGGAGGGATCTCTGATATAACATACCAGACTTGCTCACTTTAACACTATTGCAGTGTTGAAGATCTGCTTTAATGGGGGAGGGCGGATGAATGCAGAGGGCCAGCAGCGATTTCCAAAATGGGCTGTGATTAAGTCCCAATCCAATTCATTCAAAAGCTCTCTTTTCTCCTGGATTGGCAACTAGGGGTACTACTCATGGAGCTGGATTTGTCTCTGGCATCATACAGTAGCTCCAGGGTAGCCAACATGTTGCTTTTCCAAATGTTCTGAACTGAAACTTCCATCACTCCTGACAATTGGCAATGTTGGATGGGGCTGATGGGAACTGCAGTCCAAAACATCTGGGGGGTATCATGTGGACCACCCCCGTAGTATGTAATCACTGTTATATATTATATGCCTAAATCTAGCAGAGGGGGAGCTGGCATGGCAATGCATGAATCTGTCTACTTCTGTTTCAGTTTTCAGCCCCATGGCTTTCTAAGGGAAACCTATAATGTAAAGTAAACACAAGCCTTTGCACAATCTCTCATCTCTTGCTCCTTTTTATAGTTTTGAAGCCTATGGATTGCAAGACAATCATTCCATGAATGAAGACTGAATGCATTTTGGACGCAAGGTCTATTCTCCTTGAGTTTCTATTATGAGAGGCCTTTTAGAAAGATAAAGATCTTTGATTAATGTTGTTAGAATGTTGCATTTTATTCCTGCGACATATAAAAATGCTTTGCAGCACTGCAGAATCCTATCCTCCTCCCTTCTTGAAGGCTGAATGTCCGAAACTGTTTTGAGAAGTAGATATGCGAACAATATCTCAAGAGTTCACATTTTCTGCTGAAGACAAAAGTAAAATATTGGTCACTGAACCTTCCACAAATCAGCTTTTACATCCTATTTAAAATGTAGCTAAGCACACTTGAAAGGCAGCCCTATATAGGGAAAAGTTTAATGCCTGATGTTTTACTTTTATATATATTTGTGCTGTAAGCCACCCAGAATGGCTGGGGAAACCCAGGCAGATGAATGGGGTATAAATTTTTGTTGTTGTTGTTATTTCAACAAATTACAGTGCAATCCCATGTATGCATACTGAAAAGTCAGCCTTAGGCACTGTGCATAATGGGTCTGACTCCCAAGTAGGTCTGTTAAGAACTGTAGACTGAATTTCTGTTACTATATGCAGCAGTGGGGAAAAGAATCTTATCAGTGGGACAGATATTTATCACCCCTTTGCTTTGTGGGTAGCCCTGCTCATCTGTCAATCACCTATCATCACAATGTCAGGTGATGTGGCACTTCGAAATATCCACCGTCATGGGGAATTCAAAGCATCATATGGGGGGTTGCAAAGAACCTGGCATGGTGCTTTGGAGTGTTGCTGATTGGCTTGTTGTCAGAACTTAAAACCATGGAACAAGGCTCTTTGCAAGCCCCTTTGTAGGGTAGCTGATCCCACAGATCTGCTAAGCACTGCTTTCAAGCCCCACTTTCTGCTAGGATGAGCTGTGCTATGGAGCTTTCAGCAGCAGCAGAGATGATCCCAACTGGCTTGCCCTCACTGCCAGTCACCTGATTGACACCAAGCCGTCCTTGCCAACGCACAAAATCAGGACTATGTATTAAGGCTCCCAATTGCCCATTGGCAATTGCATCTCCATCTGCCCCTCACCTGATACCAGATGTGACATCAGATGTGACACAGGTGAGCATGGTTTTGAGGGAAAATGCCTCGTAGACAAAACTAGAACCCATGTAAAACTAATTTAGGCTCACCAGCCAGACATTGACCAACTCCCGGGTCCAGACAGTCCACAGAATACTATTCCCATGGAACAATGTGATAAACCTCCCCTTTACTTCAATAACCGGGATTCAGAAACATGTTGGCAACACCAATCTAGGTTCTGTGCTTGAAACTGATGGCTTTTAAACCTGAGTCTTCGGAGCCCCACCCAAAGCACAGCTGCATCTCATTCAGGTTGCCTGAGGGATTTGGTCTACTCAGAGGAGCAGCTTGTTTCTGAGTATCCCTTTACTACTGAGATCTTGCTCCACTTGCACATCCTAGGAATCAATGGTCGCTCGACCTCCACCTCTGATTCATGTGTCCTGAGGCAAAAGTTGAGTTTCCATAACCTTGGAAGGCCCTAAATCACCTTGCTCTGCCTCTCAGTCGGGTGACATGGACTATTCCTCTGCAATGTTTGCCTTGGGGAGCTCCAGGTCCTCCTTTGAAGAGGTTTCCTCCAGTGGGGGCATAACAGAATATGTAGGAATAGGCACACCTTCAGGAATATGAGGCGATGTCATTTAGGGATTTAGATGCCATAGGCAGCACCTTGAAATGAGCCCGACGAAAGCTATTTCAGATAAATGAAGCAGGTGTATTATGCTCCTTCCAGCCTGCTCTAGCTGAGAGATGACCAGCATAACTCTGCACCAAGTGCAGCTTCCAAAACACCATAAAGGGCAGCTCAATGTAACAGCACATTGCAGAAAACCAAATGGGTGGCATTCATTGCATTTGTGCACCAGATTAAATTACATTTGCTCATGAGCGCTGTATATTTTGGAGATTCATTTTGTATTGCACATAAAAGTGCCTGCAGATGAAAGCCTATTTTGGTGCTGCTTTTAAGTTTGCCCTGTGAATTGAACTGCTTTATATTGTAACCCACCACCCTAATCTCCCAGGGGTTCCAGGGGGACCAAGCTTGCTTATCCTGGGTTTGTTTTCTTTTGGACAATTATGTGCAGGTGGTGTCTTTATGATTTGTTTTATTTACCCCTGTATACAGCCTGAGCATTCTGTGGGGAGGCTCCTGTGTTTCCTGTGCTGCTCAGTTGACTGGGGAACAGATGAGAGTGGGGAAAGGGAGGCTGGACAGTAAAATATAGAAAGAAAAAGGTCTTGAAACAGGGAGTCTTTCTCAGTCCTACCTGGAGATGGCAGGGATCGAATCTGGGAGCATGTGCCTGCCCTTCACCCCTTGCTTGCTTGGGTATATTGTACCAACACTGGAGGAAGGAGAAAAAAAAACACTTAAACATGATGCAGCAGAGTTACCCAAAACAGACCAGAGGCAATTGTATTTCATCCAGCAGAGCTTTACTTGCTAGTGAAGGCAACACTTCTGGGTCTGTGGTGGTCAGAAACCAAAGCGGTCGCAAACGGAGGCAGTCGCAAACCGAAGTTTGACTGTACATTCAGGATTGGCACAGTCCATAAAAATAGTTGCAGCTTTTACAAAAACTTATAAATTTATAACAAGACTAAACCTTACACTAAGCATACTATGTACAGAACACCACACCAGAAGGAAGAGAGATAGAAAGAGAAAGAAAGTAAAACCCGGGCTCCTTTTGGCCTATATTTATAGTCAGCATGACCTTAATGGGAAGAGATAAGAGAACCAGTTCAAACCAGCTGTAATCAGCTTCCGGAAGGTATAACCCAAACAATCACGAATCTTCTTTCATACAGGTAAGCTTCCAGTAGCTTCCAGAACCCTCTTGAATTAATCAGAAAAGGAAAGGTCTCGCCGCATCAGATCAATACTTTCTGCATTAAGAAATGCAAACTGAAAGGATGAAGGATAGGACCATGGCTGCATGTAGAAGTCTGTTTTTTACTGTTCCAAAGCGAAGGTCTACCCATGTTTGTTTTGGCCCTATGCACCGGTGCCATGTGGCCCTTGAAAGGTTGCCGTGGAAGGTACATATCCCTTGAGCTGATAAAGTTTTCCCACACTGAGCTAGAGGCAGAAACTTCTATTCTCTTCTCTTCCTCCCCCTGTGGAAGTCCCCCCGCCCCATTATCCATAATTGAGCTTCCTTTCCTCTTGAGTGGGCAGGTCTATTTGTTGTTATTCCAATGTGAAAATGCCCCCACACATTCTTTTAATATCAGTAAATGTTAGTAAAGATCAGTGAGTCTCAGCGCTGAAGCCTGCCTAAATTATCACCTCTCAAATCGGAATTGTCCTAGGGAATCTACGACACCCCTGTGAGATTCTAAATACCATGTAATGGACATTATTACTCCCCTTGTCTCAAGTGCCTGTTTATTAGGGGTGGGATACAACTGAGGCAGTTAGCATAATTAAAGAAATGACCCAATGTCATTTCTTTCAAAAGCAGATATCAACTGTCCATGAAATAAATGGATGGAGATGAAATTAGCAATGTTGATGGAATAATGGCATGGCTGTTAGCCTGGTTTTAATTCAAATCAAAGCATAATCACAACATTTCCTTTTTCTCCTGATCAAATGGCTTTACGAGTAGAAAATAAGGGGAGTTCGGGCAACATAGTTTTGACATTACATCTAGTCCATCTTCAATTAAGTAATGAATTGAGCCCAAGCATTTGAAACTTTTACAGTTACGGTACATTTCAGCTTCAAAACATTTGTGTTTTCCAAGTATCACCCTGCACTGGCTTGGCAGCTAAACAGAATGTCTTGTTTAAATCGACTATTCATATTATCCACAATATCCATAAAACTTCATAGCTATGTGAACTAGATTGCTCTTAGAACCGAGTTGAAGTTATTCACATTGTTCATATAAATGTTGGTCAGTGCTGAAAAATGCCACCCCTTCCTAGAAATTTTCTAGCACTTTATCTGAAAAGCATTTGTTTTTTTTTTTCCATTTAGGTTGCTTCTGTTTCTCCTTTTTGATAGTTCTGATAGTTCTCATTACCCTGAGGGATGACATCACTTAGCATTGAGATGAAATTTTTTCCTATGCCAAGGACATTTCCCTTCATGGAAATGACATATCCCAGTAGTGGGCAGATCCAGGTCAAAAATTGGCAGGACCACTCCCCCCCCCCTCTCACACACACACACCACCCCAAAGTTGCTGCTCTTCTCTGCTGGCTAGGAAGGAAGTGGGGAGGAAATAAGTGGGGCTGAGAAGAAGAGGTCCCGTGGGCCAGATGGGAAACTTCTGCGGACCAGATCCAACCCCTATGTTTGGCTGGATTGTTCCACATCAACTTAAATGCTTGGTGGCATTAGCACATCAAATGTACCAGTAGTATTAAGACATTGTTCTGTTCATTGCACAGTCTCTGATTTGGGGGTATCATCAATTTAACTAATTCAGGAACAAGTAGCAGCCAGGGAAGCAATGACACCATAAAATATGTTTCTAAAAAGGGTTGATAATAGTAATGTGTGTGTGTGTGTGTGTGTGTGTGTGTGTGTGTTTGAGGGCAGGAACCCTATCCCATAAAGTTCTCTGTTTCAACATGAAAACCAAAACTAGAAAAGCTGGTGATTAATTATGGCTGAAAACTAAAAGCTTTCCTTATGCTACTTAATGGAAACTGGAATATGAGCCCAGAACCAAAGGCCAATGATTTCTGATTTTCTTGGGTTGTTTCCCAGAACTGCGAATTTAGCATATTATTATATAATATTTTTATTAATTTTCACACACACACACACACACACACACACACAATCATTGCATTAAAGAAAAACTAAACTAAAACATTTTAAACAACTATATCCAGTCGGGAGCCGACTGAAGCTAAATCCTTCGAAGACAGAGGTCCTCTGGCTAGGTCGGGGCGGCATGGGGTTGGGGGGGCCAACTCCCATCTTTTGCAGGGGCTCAATTGGTACCAGCGCCTTCTGTCAAGAGTTTGGGTGTAACCTTTGACACCTCCCTTTCCATGGAGGCGCAGGTTGCATCCACAGCAAAGGTGGCATTTTTCCATCTCCGCCGCATCAAGCAGTTGGTCCCTTACCTCTCTCGCCCTGATCTGGCCACAGTGATCCATGCGACGATCACCTCCAGGCTTGACTATTGTAACTCGTTCTACACAGGGTTGCCCTTAAAGCTGACCCAGAAACTCCAGCGGGTGCAGAATGCCGCGGCGAGGCTCCTTACAGGGTCCCGGCCGCGGGATCACATTCATCCAGTGCTTTACCAGCTGCACTGGCTCCCGGTGGAGTACAGGATCAGGTTTAAGGTGCTGGTTTTGACCTTTAAAGCCCTATGCGACTTGGGACCCTCCTACCTACGGGACCGCCTCTCCTGGTATGCCCCGCGGAGGACCTTAAGGTCCACAAATAATAATATTCTGGAGATCCCGAGTCATAAGATGGCTAGATTGGCCTCTACTAGAGCCAGGGCCTTTTCAGTACTGGCCCCAACCTGGTGGAACACTCTTTCCCAGGAGACCAGGGCCCTGCGGGATTTGTCATCTTTCCGCAGGGCCTGCAAGACAGAGCTGTTCCGCCTGGCCTTTGGGTTAGACTCAGCCTGACCCCTGTGTTTTTCTCCCTCATGGCTTGGATTTATGGCCTACTTGAAATGAGGCTGCACTTTAAATTTTAATACTGTATTTTAATCTGTATTTTAATTAATTGTTTTTATGTTTTATTGTGGTTCTGTTGGTGTCAGCCACTTATGGCCTACTTGAAATGAGGCTGCACTTTAAATTTTAATACTGTATTTTAATCTGTATTTTAATTAATTGTTTTTATGTTTTATTGTGGTTCTGTTGGTGTCAGCCGCCCTGAGCCCGGTTTTGACTGGGGAGGGCGGGGTATAAATAAAAATTTATTATTATTATTATTATTATTATTATTATTATTATTATTATATAAAGAATCAATTTTAAATCCACATACTTCCCTCCACTCCCTCCCCCAGTTCCTTTGTATTATCTTCATTTATGCATGTCAATAAAATCTTTATCTCTAATTACCTCCAAATTTACACATTATATATAACATTACGTGTGTGTGTGTGTGTGTGTGTGTCTTTAAATCCTGCTAATGTACTAACTTGCATACATTGCTTTTGTAAATATAGCATATTCTTATGTTGACCTCTGTGTTGGCACAATGATACAGACTGTGTTCACACAATCATGATTCGCAACTGAAGTAAATGCTGTGTAGATAAGCCTGCTCTCCCTCTCCCCTCTTTCTTATAATCCTTCTTATTATATTCCTACCCTGGACTAAGTTATGTTCAGTCTGAGTGTGACTTGGCCAATTGCCAATTGCCTATGCATTTTGATAAAAAAGAAAGCTGTGAAAGAATAATTAAATTATGGTTACGGTTACAAGCCTATACACTGTTTCCTGAGATGGGAATAAATTCCATTGAACTCAATGGTTCTTAATTATGAGTAGACATGACCCATTGGGTTGCATGACAGATTGCAATTCTCCAAAGAGGAGGCTTACAACTTCATGGAAGAAAATGTATAGGGTCTTTTTTAAAAAATAAATAAAATAAAATAATCAAGTCTGGTTTGAATTTCACTTCACTTGGAAGCATTTTTTCACACGTTATATAAGTGAAAATGGGAAACAGTGCGACACAGCAGGAAAACCATCCGGGTAGGGAAAGAGGTCTGTGGGAACTCAAAAGCTCACATACTGTGCTGTGAAAATTCATTGGCTATAATAAAGGTCTTTTACTGAATTTAGCTGGAAATAATAAGCACTGAGCTACACAATGAAACATACAATAAATATTGCGGGGGGGGAGGGGTGGCTCAAAAGACTCTCATAAATCAAAGGGAAATTGAAGCATTAACATCCTAAGAGCTTCCAGGCATGAAGAGGAATGTTCAATTGCTTCACTTCCTATTATTTGCAGAACTATCCAGTGAAAGAAAATCCTAAGTGGTAGGAAAGAAGGCCCCACAAAAGAAACATCCAGATTTGAAAAAAGATCTAATTAAAAATAAAGGGAGATATATCTCATGAATGTATGACCTCCTATTAGAATGGGAAGTGAAAGAAGAGCAAGTCAGTAATGGTAAGTTGGGTGCAAGACCTTGGATACAATATTTATATGGAACAATGGGAAAAATTATGGAGGGTGGACATCATGTTTACGGCTTGTTATAATCTAGGGGAAAATATGATGAAAATGCTATACAGATGGCATCATACCCCAGTAAAACTTGCAAAAATGTATAAAAACAGATCACCGACTTGCTGGAGATGTAAAAAAGAGACGGGGTCTTATTTGCATATCTGGTGGAATTGTTCAGCTATCCAAGATTTCTGGAATAACATCTATGGTGAACTTAAAAAGTTATTTAAAATTAATTTTAAAAAGAGACCAGAAGCCTTCCTTCTAGGCATATTACCATCAGAAATATGTAAAAATATCAGTCCTCTATTTATGTATGCATCAACAGCAGCCAGAATATTAGTGGCAAGGAATTGGAAGAACAAAACTGTTCCCACAATAGTAGAGTGGCAAGCTCTAATGATAGAATACCTTTAGTTGGCAAAATTATCAGGAAGAGTAAGAAACGACACGAAACAGAGAGTCTATAAGGAATGGAGAATATTTACATAATACTTAAAAAATCATTAAAAGTTTTTTTATAGAAATCTTTTTTCTTTTCTTTTTCTTTTCCCCCTTCTTTTTACGAAATTTTATTTGTATGAACATAAGGGACAATTTGTTATTATATTTGTACGGAGGAATTGCATAAAATTATGTACTTGTTTTTCCTTATCTTCTTCTTTCTTCTTTGTTCTAGCTTTGGTATTGAATATTGTTGTATATATAAACTTCTCTCTTTAAATTGAAACTAATAAAGATCAATAAAAAAGAAGAAGAAGAAGAAAAGAAAGTGTATTGCAGTTACCGGGCACTGCAATGTAAGGATGTTTCTCTTTATAGGCACAGTGGAGTGTGAATTTCCCCTCACCTCCTCCAAGAGGTGGGCGGGGTTTGTGACACCATGTGGGCTTCCCTGGCCAAGGTGCCACCCACCTTGCTCCAGGGTGGCTGTTGCCCCGCCCTCATCTTGGCAGGCCAATGGGCTGCCGGCTAGGGCTGGGACGAGGGCCGGAAAAATGCTCTTCAGCCTAGGCTCACTTTGTTTTCTTTCCAGGTTCAAGGAGGGAGTGTCACAAGAGCGGTCGTAGCTGGACCTCGTCCCCTGAGAGGTAAGTCGTGGGTCCCAGGGGAGGTCAGGGCCGCTCCCTTGGCTTGGGGTCAGCAGGCGGGCAACACACTGTTGCCCAGCGTTCCCAGGCTGATTGGGGGGGCAGACCATGCCGTTTTTTGGTAACACACACCCTCTCCATCCGCTCCCTCGCCAGCGTGTCGGGGAGGCTGGGGAAGCGCCAGGCAGGCTGTGTGCCTTTGCTGGGGTGGGGCAAGCCATATTGCTTCCCAGCGGCCACCACCCTTTTTTCCTTCCTTCACCAGCAGTTTTGGGAGGCAGTGGACAGGGCAGTACACCCTTACCCCACTCTACAGGCAGGGCTGACCTCTGGGGGGATCCACCCACCTTTTCTTCTTGGGTTATGGCAGGCGCCATTTTGAGTGTGGCTGCACGGCTGGTGCCATTTCGAGTGTGGCCGCTTGGTTGGCACCATTTTGAGTGTGGGTTTAGACATCTTGCTATGGGCTGCATGGCTGGCTTCAAGGGTAGGCCAAATAGGGCCTGACCCCCAGCCAGGAGGGCTCCCCCTGGTTGAATACTCCTTCCCCCCTCCTTTGTCCTACTTATGGGCTGCAGGGTGGCCAGCGGAAGCTTCCCACACCTATATACCTAGGGCTGCCCCCATTGGCGTTCAGTCCTGGCTACTAACACCCGGCCTGTGTGGTGCGGTTTTAGCTTCAAGCGTGTGAGATTGCTGGTACCTAATGTATTATTTCGCTTACTTTTCAGTCTTTCCTTTTGCAGCACATGTGCATTAAGATTGCTGGTTCTGCCTCTTTAAGCCTTGGTTTACTTATTCGACTGTTAGATTTTCAGCTTGCTTCCATTACATTGTCAGGTAGCTGGTAACTCCTTGTCTTCATACGCTGGTTACGCCTTCATGTCTCCTCCCATGGCAACAGAGCGCAGTGATATTTTCCCCCTTGCATGCAGAAGGGCACAGTGAGGGACACCCCTAGCAGTGCTGTGCAGGCAGCAAATAAGATCAGGGGAAAGGGCCCTGTCTACCGGTAGGAAGGTCGCCCCTATCCTGTGTGCTTTGGCCAAGGGCAAGGACACCTCCCTAGATGGCCCAAGCTGGTGGACTATGCCAAAATGGCAAAGCTCAATACAATACAAGCAGCATGCAAGGGCACAAGATTCAATCAAGTTTCAATCAAATATTATTAGTGCAAAAAGAAAACAATAAGAGAACCATATACAAACGCTGACACAGAAGCCAAAACCAAACGTCAAGCAAATAGCATATACAAATAAATACTGAAAGGCAAACCAGTCTTTATGGTCTTTGAGGCTATGTAGCGGTCAGCAAAGTGGCAGCAGGTCGAAACGAAGTGTCAATAATAGACAGGCTGCCGGTGTTTTTCACCTGTTTCACCCATATGACGGGCTTCTTCAATAGTTTCTCCTTCTGCTTTCTATTATGTTTAATACATTCAAATTCGTATGAAACCACTTATCTTGGCTAGGGCACAATGCTCAAGTTCTTATTTCAAAAGGTTCTCTCATGCGGCTTTGATACATTTACATATTCAATTTCTTATATTCAGAGTTTTCTTAGTTTGAGCATGTATTGACTAAGCGAAATGGCAAAGCTGACGGGAAAGCTCAGGAACCAAGAGGACAGAAATTTCAAGAAAGAATGGGGAAAATTTATAACTTACTTAGGAAACCACTGTAAGCAGATGAAAACATTGGTAGGATTTTAATAGCACTTGTAACGTCTCAATTATTATGGACAATATGGACAGATATAAATTAAGAAATATGAAAAAAAAATATACAGTTGAAAATGATGACAATAAGACTCATGGAGGGGATGGGGAGGGAGTCTAGACATTCAGAGGAATCTCTAAATGTGGATATTTGTTTGGTGTTCTAACTCTGCGTTTGTAAAACCAATTAAAAATTATTTTCCAAAAAAAGAGAGAGAAAAGGACCTGTGACCATCTGCAATCCAAGATAATCTTTTCTCACTGTGCGACAGGCTACAGCCATTCTCTTCCTCATTGCATATAGATTTTTGCAAACATAGGATGTGCAGTAAATGTGTCTTGGTGACAGACAGTAAGGTGAATTCCACTGCGCTGCTAGAAAGAGAAAATTCAAGACCAGGGTCTTCAGTTTGTTTGTTGTCCTTGGTAGCTAAGCTGACAAGCAGCTTAATTTCTTTAAAAAACCCAAAATGTTTAGGGGTACTCTCATTTTCCTTCTCATACTGCCCCTCAATGAGGCCAAACAGATTGACAAAATGTTTAGGGGTACCCCCCAGAAAAAAAAAAGCACTGCTGACAAGTCCTGGTTTTCGGGCGTAAAAATGTTGTCAGGGGAATTTTGTATAGCTACAAGATGAAAATAGCAGTGGAAACAGCTCAAGAAGCTTAAAATCACTAATTTTTGGTGGTTTCCTTAAAAAAAAGCTCAACATTTTTTGGGTCTTCCTAAGAAAAAGCTTCTCGATTGTCATGAATTTTATTTTTTGAAATATGGCAACCCTAATTAAGCTTGAAGATAGCTGCTCACTGTCTCGTACCCCCTCTGCTGGCTTTGTTATACAACAACATTTTGAGTTGGGTGTTTGTTTTTTTCTTAAGAGGAAAGAAGTGTTATTTGTAATTAGAATATATCTTCTAAAATATACAGGAAATCAGATTTCGGTGGGCATACATGAATCAGGGGAAAGTAACCCTGTGAGGTTTCTTGGTCTTCCCAAGATCTTTCATATATGCATCAATGTATTATTATTATTATTATTATTATTATTAATAATAATAATAATAATAATAATAATAAATATACTGCCCTATACCTGGGGATCTCAGGGCAGTAGATGTGATGCAGTTGATGCATTGAAGCATACTTCTGTGAGTTAAGATG